>NC_051161.1:31301926-31339426 GCF_013339745.2 Dermacentor silvarum | reverse complement strand
AGGTTAGCCTTTCTGCCTTTCCTTGTTTTTTTTTTTTTTTTCTCTCTTTTGAAGGAGCTTGTGATCTCGCTGTGAGCTGCTAAAACACTTTTGCTGCTTTTTTGTCCTTGACTTTTACTCTAGTCGTCGTTGCGTTATCGTGAACTTCGTGCACACTTTCGCGAATGCTGACATGCAATACTAAAGTAGTAAAGGCAACAGCTGTTTCTTTATTTGCCGCCGAATTCGAACCGTGCATTTGGCACTACCAGTTCCTTTACCGTCACTGTTCTTGATTTCGATTCGTAGTCTGGATTCGTCATGCGTAGCACACCCTGCGCTAGATAGCGCTTTAAGCGCGTAAAGAACATTGAGATAAATAATGTCTACCTCTCAATCAGTTAAGAGTGATACATATTTTATTGCTGTATTGCATTTTGTCTGCTTTGTTCGCTGTTTAATTTTTTTTCTGAAACTGTGTCTTGCATTCTTTCTTCATACGTGATAAAAAGCGATTACATTGGGGCGTTCATGATACGTACATCTTGTAGCGGGAGCTACCTATAGGCCGAAGCCTTGCGCCAAGGTCACGAAAGCCATGTATCCGAGCAGAGATGTTCTTATTTCGCGACGCGAATGCCGCAATACCACAGTGGCCCTCAGCGCGCACTCACGCACTTAGCGCACGCGAAACTACCGGCTATTAAGAGACCGGAGGAGGCGTACATCATGAGGATCGGAAACATTATCGCCGGATAACGGAACGTGTTGGGAGACCAAGACATTAACCCGCAACGCGGAGAAGCTTGAAGAGCAGGAGAAGGGCGGGGGTGGATAGAGAAGCTGGGACGAGCGGGTGTCGTTTCTAGAGTGGCGATCTGAGATTACGACGGAAAGCCATCTTTCGTCATGTAATTTTCGCTTCGTAGCCGAAGGGGAAAGGAAAAAAAAAAAGAACAAGCAGGATGGATAGATCCGGTCTCTCGGCGCGAAATACTTAGAAAAATGAAGATAGGTTTATGAATAATTGTGTGGCAGCGCGCCCGCTCTAAGAACATTAAGAGCGCGGCGCGCCTTGCGGAGAAAAGCCCCTGTCGCTCATACTGCTTACTTTCTGTTATTTCTGCTCGGCCGTAGAAATTGTAGAAAGAGGGAATTGGAAGAAAAGGAGAGGGAAGGGCGGGGGGAGGCAGAAGTCGGGGATAAGACGCGGTGATTGCCTCTTCTTTGTGCGCGGACTGTTATGTCCGCGCCGTCGAGGTCCGTGTTGGCTCCTTTCTTAACGTCATCGCCCAATGGCCAGCCGTGGAAGGAGGGACGCGGGGAAGCCGCCGGGGCGTTTCGCGGGTTAGCCGATGATGAATGTCCACTGGGTGCGAGCGATTATGCGCGTAATGGAAGCGGCTCGGATTTGCCGCCGGCTGAGGCGGCGATTGGCGCGGATTTAATCGTCCTTGAGGGCTGCCTGCCACCGCTCTGTGTCGGTCGAGATGAAAGAGCCCGAACGGGCACTGCTCGAGCTGGTCGGGATGTCGGGAGCTATCGACGAGGATGTTCCAAGAGTGTGGAACGGCAGTACGCTACACGCATCTGTCGTCGTCGACAAGGGCCGACTCGAAGCGGTGTCTTCCAGGAGCGACACTCGTCGATGCATGCTGGTTTGATTGTGGGTGTAACACAAGCTGCAGATGTGTGACGTCACGAAGATGCGACGTAGCTTCCGCCACATTTCGTGCAGGCGAAACGAAGGAAGAAACAATCTTGGAACACGCGTGAATTATCTCGGATGGCACGATTACATTACTTGGCAAATATTGTTTCTCGAACCTTGCAGCAGCGGCGAAGAAGTGTCGACGTTGTCGTCTGCTCACTTTTTCTGACACGGTATTATTTGTTTTAGAAGCTTGAACGTGAGGTCATTAGTGACGTTAACAAATGGTAGTGGCCGTTTCAGATGAGAGGCTTTATGTTTCACAATGAACCTGGCCAACGATGGTTTGATATCTCTATGGGTACTCAGTCGTACGAATAGCTTTTTGTATTTGATTTGGTCGTGCTGGGGTTGCACCGCCAGATCCTTTACAGGGCACAGAGATCGATGAAGAAAAAAAAAAAAAGAATGTTTGCGAAGTAGAAGCTTTGGGATGTCTCGTTTGAGTTCAGCGTATAAATTTCAAACGCACGTGTGCGATATGTGTCTTAATTTACCCGCCGCGGTGACTTAGCTGCTATGGTGTTGCGCTGCTAAGCACGAGGTCGCGGGATCGAATCCCGGCCGCGGCAGCCGCAGTTTGGTGGGGGCGAAATGCAAAAACACCCGTGTCCCGTGCATTGAGGGCACAATAAAGATAGATCCCCTGGTGGTCAAAATGAATCCGGAGTCCCCCTCTACGGCCGGCCTCACAATGCAATCGTGGTTTTGGCACTGAAAAAAACTCCTAGAATTCCTAGATTCCCATATATATCTTAGTTTGACGAAACATTTCAAGCGGTTCTAAGACTGCTGATATTGCAGTCTCGGTCGCTAGGTGGATCGGTGTGTCACTGTTATACGAACTTCGTTTTTTTTTTTCCTATTCACCTTACGCGCATTTCTGTCTACTTTGCATCGTCGTCGCAGTGTCTTGAATTCCACGCAATGTATATTATAATGCTGCTCACGGCTGTTTTCGTTTAACTTTTCGAAGTATAGCTTTCCGGCTCTGTCTTTCGGGCGCACTAGTTCGTATGCGCGTAATTTACATGTTGACACAACCGCTTCGCTTCCGTGCGCGGATGCGGCGTGATAGAGGAACATTTCGCAGCGCTGTGCGTGTGCGCGTGTTTGTTTGTTTCTTCGCTTCCCATAGGTGAGTGACGAAATTTGCTCGCCTCCTTTTCGTCTTCATCCCGCTGCTCGGCGCTCGCAAGCCGTTTCGCTGAATGCGTCTCAGCGCGACCGAAGAGGAATATTGAGGTAATCTGCGGCCGCCTTTCGTGTTTCCGGGTAGGGGAGGGGGGGGGGGGGGATGTTGTGATGCCTCAGCAAAGCCAGGCCTCCGGGAATCCCTAATGACGTTTTTATGAGCCCGCCTATAAGGGAGAGTGAGTGCCAAGAAGCGGCTCACCACTTGATGCTCCCGGTTTGCGGAGAAGAGGATGAGACGCTATTACGCGTTTTGCGTTTCGTTTGGCGATGCGCGCATGCCTTTCCTCTCCCGTCTACTTTTCGGGGCGCAGAATCTCTATCGTTAGCGCCTCTTCGCCTGTAGTTATTATTACCCCTTTCTTTCTTTGATTTTCTTGCGTGTACTTCCGCTGTTTGTTGTCGCAGACAACGGTAAGAGGAAGTCCATGCTCGCCGGTGCGGCAGGATGAGTCGGGGACGATTAGGAAAGCGGGAAGCGCGCTTGCTTGGTTAGTCTGGCTATGCCCTATACGCTCGCTCCTTGCTCACGATGCAGCCACGCGGAAGCGTGCGAGGCGGTGCGCTGAGATGGTGCTTTGTCCGCAAGAAAACGGTAGTTGCCACGTTTCGGCGATGCTTACGAGGAACTTAGTATACGTACGTCGGCTGAACAAACCGGTTTGGTTGTGTTATGCGTTAGCCTGCGTTATCACGCACTAGGCAGACACTCGATAGAGCTACGAAGCCTCGCATTCCTCCTCCTCCTCCTCCTCCTCCTCCTCCTACTACTACTACTACTACTACTACTACTACTACTACTACTACTACTACTACTACTACTACTACTACTACTACTACTACTACTACTACTACTACTACTACTACTACTACTACTACTACTACTACTATTAAGGTGAAAGCCTTAGACGGCTCGTGGGAAGAAAGTTTGACCGTCCGGCGTTGTGGCACCAAAATTGGGGGGTCGAACCCTGGACCTTTGGTGGAAGTCGAACCTGCGACCGTTGGTGTTAATTACGGCAAATGAGGACACGGTTTATTAAGGTAGAGTTAATTAAAGCACTCGTACCATCGACCTTTGGGGGGAGTCGAACCTACTCGGATATGGGCGAACCGACCATATCTTCAATTTGGATTCTAATCGACATCTTGAAGGTCGATTGTCTAACCCACTACCTTTGGTGTTCATTAGGGTGAAGTTAATTAAGGTACAGGTAATTAAGGTAGAGTTAATCAAGTCACTCGAAACCACGACCTTTGGTGGGAGAAAACAATAGGAAGTAAGAACGCATTAGAGTGAAAATGTCAAGTAATCTGATATGTCTCGTGAGCGGGCAGGCTTTCGCCTTTATCCTCTTTAGCGTATGATAATGTGACTGTCAAGTTTTATTATTATTATTATTATTATTATTATTATTATTATTATTATTATTATTATTATTATTATTATTATTATTATTATTATTATTAAATTATGCCGCATTTTTCACAGTTATTTGCAACAGGCGATGTGAAGAAGGAATCTGCGCGCTCGTACGTTCACACGCTTGATCTTTTCATTGGTTGACGCTGCTATGAGCCTTCACAACGTTGATTGCCTTTTGTGAATAAGGCACCGTATAATCCCGCAATCTTCCGTCGGGAAGCAGGCATCTTTTTTTTTTTTTTTTTTTTGTTTAAAATATTTTTGTACTTCGCTGGGTTCTAAAGAGGGTTAAGTCTGCATATTGGTGTGCCGCTTGGGAGGCGACTCGTTTGGTGCGATGAACACCACCGCATGGGATTAGTAGGAACGTGAATCGCATGCATTAAAGAGCACGTTTTCTTCGCTTGTCGCCATTCGTCGTAAAAGTCGCTAACGCGCTGAGATCGTCCGAGTTCTACTGACAATGTTGCTGCTTCCTGAACCACAAGCAAATTCATGGGTTATGGATAACGATATATATTATTGTAATAAAGAAAAGAAAGAAGAAGCAAGAACGAGGACGTAAGCGTAGTTAAAAGCAGTGGAAGCGCTGCTTTGTTTTTGCGAGTGCGCAATTTTGTACTCCTCCTATTTGTTAGATGACGCAAAAAGGAACATGTTAGAAATACAGGAACTTTCAAAAATGCAGCTTGAAATGGTTCGCCTTTTTTATTTTTATTTTTCCTTCTTCTTCTTCTTCTTCTTCTTCTTCTTCTTTTTTTTTTTTTTTTTTGAAGCTTTTGCTATACGGCGCTTCTCGCGCTTGTAGTTTTCCTTATTATATTTGTTTCAGCCTCTTTTATCCGTTTGCCCTAGAGCATCTAAACAGTCATTAGCTGTGACAGTAGCTGTGGATTCGTATGAAGTGGGGCAAACTTGGGGGGGAACATGGCGCTGTTGGAAATAGCACCTGGAGCACGGCCAAAACCACTAACGTCGTTGTAACGAAATTATAATTTTTGGTTTCACTCTGCTTCTGATTTCGCTGTTAATTAAGCCGTGTTATCTACTTGAATGCGCTGGGCCTCATTGTATCGGTCGTCAGGTTGTAGTGGCGCTGAAAAACCAGACTTAATAGACATCAGTGACATTCAGATTGCCGAAATGAATGCTGTTCGCTCCTGCGCGTCTCATAACCCTCTCGAAGGGGCTGCCAATTTTGACCCTTGCTGACCTCAATCTGAATCGAACCCTTTATTTATTATTATTCTTTTATTACCACTTTTGAAACACGAAGCGTGTGTCAGGAGTATCGCAGAGTGGAAGTTGAGCCTTAAACTATTACGTCATAACGGGGCTCGCCTTGTATCAAGTTCGATCTGCATTTATTCAAGCACGATCGCGATAGTGAGCGTGTGACATCGTCATCGCTCAGTCAGACTTGGTGATTCAATCGTGCTCTGTGAGTTTCTCACAGATTAACTTAAGTGGCAATAGAAACCGCGCGTGTTGCCAGACTTATCAGTCACGCTTCTTCTGCCTTACTTAAAAAGTTCAATAGCGATCGATCTCGATGAGGATAGAAATAGCTCATGTGACGCTGGCGCAAGAGGCAAGAAGTCTGGAAACGGGCCACCTTAACTGAGTTTCAACTAAATGCCCAACGGGAATGCATAGCGTAGTCAGGGGGGCTGAGAAAAGCCGCTCGACGGAAAAACACCTTCCACGACATGCTTCGTCGGCACCTTTGCGACAGTGCCAAAAGCAAATATTTCGCGGGGAAAAAAAAAAAAAAAAGTTGGCGACGCGGGAGACGCGCCCCGCTCGCAGTGCCATAAAGCTTTCCGCGGCCGTTGTCGTGGCTTTAGCTCGGGTTCCCGCCGTTTTTCGGAGACTAGATTATTCGCTGGCTCGGCGAAATGCAAAGATTTCGCCGAAGGGGAAAGAGTTGGCCCCGTTGGAAAGTGCGCTCGCCGCCAAACAGTGAGGTGGTGGAGCGACAGTTTCCAGGCGTTGAGGCGGGCTGAGGCGGGCTTTGAAATGGATCGCGGTCCCGTCTTCACCGTACACACTGCGGCAGGCTTCTCTTTGCCTTCTTCATCTCGTCGCCGTCTTATTCCTTTTACTCATCTCTCGGTCGCTCTGCCTCTGTTAGCACTTTTCTTGTTGCCTCGAAATGCTCGTATACCTACAAAACGTGGAGGGCTTTCTTCGCGAGCGATTCCGCTTTCGTGAAAAAGCGCCCCCCCCCCCCCCCCCCCCCCCCCTCCGTTCCCCCTGCGTGGTCCGCCTCTCGAGGTGTCCCTCGAAGTTGCTTCCTTCCGCCATACGTACATTTCTCTCCTCGCTCCTTTCTCCGTGCATTACTTCACAATTTCTGGCACTTGGCCGGTTACGTCGTTTACTGATTTTTTTTTTTTCATTTTTTCGCCTTCTTTCGCGTCATCTTCTCGGGAAGAGTGTGAACTATGGCTTTCGTGTTACGGAAGAGAAGGTTAAGAAAAGATGTGGAAAAAAAGAGTGAAGTTAGTGGATCGCCTTTTAGTTTCTGTGGATGTTGTCATTTGTTTCGGCGGTTCCGGCATCAATCAACTGGTAATCCCCGTCTCCAGCCAGCGTGTCGGTGGCTACCGCTAGCTCGCCTGGCGTATAACGCGGTACTATGCGGGCGGCCTGCGTGCTGGGTGGGTTTTTGCCTCGAGAGAATGCCGCCCTATTTATGGTGGTGGATCCCTTTCTGTCATCTTTATTCTTTACTCTTTCCTGTCTTTACTCTTCACTTGTCATTTTTTATCGTGACGCCCGCTATTTTTCTCTAAAGAACGTAGATGTGAGCTGCAGGTGCGTTTTGTCGTGTGCCCGTGTGTTCGTGTGCATGTTTTTTGGAGGGAGAGAGAGTGAGAGAGAATGACTGAGTTGGCGAGTGAGTGAGTTAGTGCAGACCTGGTGGTTACCTTAGCGTTGCTTTCCTCGCGTTTATGCTGCCCATTTGCCGCTTGGTCGTGGCCTCGTTCTTGAGCGCAAGTTGGAGGTGGACGAAGTGCCTCGTTTTCTCCCATCTGTGGCCTTGCTACCTGGAGCACAATTTGCATATTTGTCGGCCAGGGTACGTTAAAGAAAGAAAGAAAGAAAAAGAAAAGAAAGGAATGCGTGTTTCCTTGGGCTCGTTTGGCGTCGCAATGATAACGTGTGTTTAGGGCTTCCCAGCGACCTCATTGCGGTTGTGATCGTTGTCTGTGGACTTTTATACGCACACGCTTTTTTTGTTTTCTTTTGTTTCTTTGCTGTTTTTTTATATAGTGTGGACGATGCCAGAACCTCTCTAGTTGTTTTCTAGTTTCCATTTATCACGACGAACGCCGGCGCTACTACAAAATGAAATATCTAGTTGGAAACGAAAGCGCGGAAGAAATTGAAGTTTTCGTATCTTTCACCGTAATGCGCGGCATCTCAAAAGTAGTCAAATATTGTTCGTTCCCTTTACTATATCTGATTCGTTCAGTTTACTCTTTTTTTTTTTTCCCCCAGTTTTCAGATTCTTTCTCTTTTCCGTGCGCGTGTCGGCAGGAGTGTGCTTACCCGCATCGCAAGTCTTGATGTGGTGCTGCCCGCTTTGCAGGCGCTTGCAAGCTGTTTCGTTTTCCAGCGTCATCTGACCATAGTTTTCGCAATGTAATGAAACTTGTGCAGCGTACCGCTTTCGTCACCGTTGTGAAATTTTGTTGCGGAATAAAGAGCATATCTCGGATAAATTATGTGCTGGGAAAACAACACAAGGTCTAGTTCGTTCTGACGTGAACCTGAAGACGTAAAAGTTTGGGCAGATTGTGTTAACATAGCGTTTGGGCTATTTACTTGTTTTGAACGATCTTCCCATTCATTCATTCATTGGTTTTATTTATTTATTTATTTATTTATTTATTTATTTATTTATTTATTTATTTATTTATTTATTTATTTATTTAAAACATCTGGGCCTGTATTCACAAAAATTTCTTACGCTAGAATTGTTCGCAAAATAACATTTCAGCCAATCCTGATGCTTAGGCCAGGTATTAGCCTCTGTCGTGTGACCACGTTTGAGTATCCTACAAAGGCACTAGTTTTCGTTTTCTTGTTTTTGAGGAAAGTAAAAAAAAAAAAAAGAAAAAGCACGACCATCCTTGGAGAGTTGAACGCTCGCGATTTTTTTTTCCTTTATTATTTTTTTTAAATTCGTTCTCAGGCCAGTTGACAGTCCTCGTCGAATTTGCTAGTTTTTCAGTGCAATTTTTCTTGGGCTTGACAAGAAAGGTGAAAGGTATACGAAAAAAAAAGAAGAAAGAGAAAAGACCATATCGGAAGATAGAATGAAAGAAGGTTCGGCGCTTTTCGCCACCATCTCGACTGCTATCTCCGGGCGCCTTTGCTTGTTTCGTGTGCATCGCGGTGAGGAGTGTCAGAGCTGTGTCCCACTCGGCCGGTAAACATCCATTCCAATTGATAAAAAAAAAAAAAAAAAAAAACGCTGCGTCCTGCAAACGCGACGCGGCAGCGTGACGTTGTCTATACGCGTCGTGTTCGCGTGTCGTGCCGAGATAGCGCTTCCCGCTCCGCCAGGGCTGAACACCGTCACTCGGAATGTTGCAGAGCCCTGTTCCCGCTGACGCTGCGAAATGACGACGAATGGATGAGGATGCGGTGTACGCTGTACCGTTTCGCGCGGAAATCTGTGCAGCATTGCCAGTGCTTGCTAATTTTACACTTTTCATTTCTCGTTTCTCTTTTACGAGGTATCGTTCGACAGTCCACATCAGACAGAATGTGAACGCGCACGCATAGATAGTGTTTTGCGTGATCTGCGCGTGCGCTTCTGTTATAGCGTATCGTTTGCGCTGCCCCTCGAAACGCTGCCAATGCCGCAGCTCAGATCAACATGTCGGGATCGGGCAGGTCCTGCGCGGAGTGTCCGTATTATAGACGTAGAGATTAGCCTATAATTGTCGACTGACCTCGGAGACGGTAAAGCAGGCGACACGTGCGACTCGGCAAACGAGGCGTTGATGAGTGCTTTGATGAGTGTCTCGCATTTTGTCCGCATGTGTTATCGTTTCGTGCGCTTATACGAATGTGCAGTTTGGGTGCTGGCGAACTTGCGCTCTTCCTTCTGCTCCGCCGAGAACAGGCTGCCGGCTCAGCATGGCTCGCAACTTTTCGCAGTGCTGCACGGTTTTGATTGAGCAAGACTGTAGTGCAGCCGCTGCACGCGCTCTCTGGAGCCGCGGCGCGGGTGTGGAAACGGAAGAGGGAGAGAGTGAAACGTTGTTTGGAGCTCGCTGAGCGCGGTGCCTGAGTTCGGTGTAACGCGTTTGGACAGGGCTGCCCGCAGAGGAGTTTGTGTACGTCATTTCTTTTCGAGCGTGTCGCCGGCAACGGCCACATCGACCCTATACGGCGCGCTGTCGTTCGCCCGCTCCTGACAGCTGGTCCCTTCTTCTTCCTCCTCCTCATCGAGACAAGTGGATCCTCAGGGCTCGCGACGGTGGCACTTTGCCGCTTGTCTCTTAAGAATCGTTTGTGTTTTCGCGCTTTTCCATCACAACGTTCTCCTGTGCTTCTGCAGTCGCAGCTCGTTAGCTACGTTGAGCGTTAGAAATCAGGCTTCCCTTTTATTTGCACTGACAAATTCTCGCTCCGTACCGTTCGAATCGCGCGAGCCTTGTCGTCTGCTATGGGCGATGTACTGCTGTTCTCGTCAAAACGAGCTACATTGTTCTGCATGATCCACCAATCCGTGTTTTTGACAGGAAACTTGAGGCAGCGCTTTCTTCACTTCTGTTTGGGAGCACTTGTCTATGCTACAGAGGCGCATCTTTTGCTTCAGTTAGTGCTTCGTTTCGTAGCATGCCTCTCGTATGGTTTATATTGCGCTTGTAATAAAAATGCTCAATATGCTGTTCAGTTGACGTAAACTCGGCGCCCGTTGAAACGCTGCTTTAAAGCGGTGCGCATATCAAAGGAGTCACTTGGTGCTTTCTTATGTATACCTTGAAATATATACTGGTGCATTTGCTTAGGATCGTTTTTCAACTCTCCGTTTATAGAAGACTAACACCAGCAGTCGTAGCATCATGTGCCGCAAGCACACGCGCCTGAAATTCGCCGTCACAGTCATTACCTCTTAATGTCTGTGAATATGTCTGCGAACGGCGAGTTCAAGTGCTCGTAACACGGCGAAGAGTAAGCAAAAGCATTTTGTCGATGCTACTTTTGCGGCACATTTTGGATTTCCTACGCTCACCCAATCGTGCCGATGCGGTCGCATTATTTTCATGGACACGAAGGTAGTGGGCGAACTACCGATGTCACAAATACGTGCGACCTCGTCTAAGCGTTGCAGCCACTAATGGAACTCGTTAACACCCGCCGGGGTGGCTTAGTCAGCTAAGGCGTTGCGCTGCTGAGCCCGAGGTCGCGGGATCGAATCCCGGCCCCGGCGGCCGCATTTCGATGGAGGCGAAATGCAAAAACGCCCGTGTGCTTGCGTTGTAGTGCACGTTAAAGAACCCCAGGTGGTCGAAATTATTCCGGAGCCCTCCACTACGGCGTGCCTCATAATCAGAACTGGTTTTGGCACGTAAAACCCCAGAAAGAAGAAGGAACTCGTTAACGCTTGCTTTCGCGAATGTATAGTTGCGAAACGTTACGGCAAAAAGCGAAGAGAGAGACGGCAGTTCACGCAACTCGGCCCACTTCACAGTCGGCAACGTTACAATAGGCGGACATCTGCTCGTTCGAACAATTCGAGCGTAAGAACTTATTTTATTTTGTTTTCGTTTTTGTGAACGTTGGTCCTGATTTCATGTTGCAACCCATGCAAAAAGCAGCAGCGCTCTTCCTTAAAATTTTATTTTAGTTGTTTGTGGTCAAGTTCACTGGTGTGCTTCCTAGGTAACTCGCTTTTTTTTCTTTTTTTTTTTTTTTTTTACGGATTTACTACTGCCGGTTCTGCTTCCGTAACCGCTAGTCTTAACAGACTTTCAAGCCGCCTCTTGCTTCAGTATCACGATCTCCGATTTCTCCAGCGCTCTCGTAACTGTTACGTGTCCTAGCGGGTTCGTTCGCTTCTTGTCAGAAAACGGCAAGGCCGAAAACCAGGTTGGCTCGTTTCGAACCGCGGTCTGGAGGCGTTCTGGCCGGCAGATATCGATCACAGCGCTGCCTCGACTCTCAGAACTGAGAGAAGGCCAAGAAAGGCCGCTTGTTCTTGCCTACTCGAGAAGCTATCGCCGAGAAAGACGCCGAAGGGGGCGGCGAAGTTTCTTTTCTCGGCTGGCGCTCGCTTCGCGGACCGTAATCTATCGGCACTTTCTGCTGCCTCCGGAGCCTTTGTGTTATATGTAGTGCCCTTGGCATGGGTCTCCAGCGCACTGCACTTATTTCTTCTCTCTTTTTCTTTCTTTTTTTCTGTCTATCTTTCTCTTTCGTTCCCATCTTCCGTTGCGTGGAAGGGTAGAGATGGTAACCCCTTTTCTCTGTCTCGCCAGGTATCTTTCTTTTTTGTCCCCTTTTTCGAACAGCTTTCCGGTTCACGGATAAACTGTCGCCTTGCTTTACGAGCATTCCCCCTCTTCCACGCCAGGGGCTATGTTTTCAGACATAAATTTTCTCTTTATTTTGCCCGTTGCTTTGTCCCCCGAGCGCCAAAGCGCCCTCGGCCGTGTGTGTGATGCAGGCTTAATTTTTGCAGGATGACAGCGTCGGCACGGCGGCCGAGGCATTGAGGAGCTTGGTGCGCCTTATTGTTTTTTTTTTTTTTTTCTTTTACACGTCGTAGTTTTTGACTCGAGAACTTGTCTCGAACATGCACGAATGTTTATCAACAAGCTCACAAGTTTTGTACTGCTGGTGGTTGAATATTAAGACGTGGAGAGAAAAAGAAAGGAAAGGAAAGAAAGGGCAGGGACGTCAACCACACAAACGTGCGGTTTGCTACCCTACACTGGGTGTAAGGGAAAGGAGTAGTGGAAAGAGTATAGGAAGGAGCGAGTGAACGCGGCGTGCACCCGGGTGAATGCACGGGAGGACTATAAACGGTCACTCAGGTCGGTGCACTTCCGGAACTGAACTAGCGCGCGAATATTGAAAGCACAAGTTAAGCAGCACACCTCTGGTTTAGGGGCTAGGGACCGATAGTAGAGGCCTCCGAGAGTGGCCTATCGTTGACGGTCTGAATAGAAGCCGGCGTTTGAAATCTTTGAAATCTGTATACAATCCTTGGGTTAACAGCTTTACACGTTTTTTTCGAGTGGCGCCTGTATAATGTCCATAAGCTTTGTCTCGTTTTAAGCCCATGAATTAGACGTGTACCCGAAATGGACACCAGTTAACGGCTTTTGTTTACCGATAGACAACCTTTATTTGGTTAATAAAGAAACGAATAGAGCCGAGAAGAAGTGAAAGCTGTCTGCTGTAAGTGTGGAGACAGTTTCCAGGCGGTTGAAATTCGCATTTATAAGGTTTCCCCGTAAGCACATGCTCGATGTGGTCGATATGAAGAGTATACCAGTTTGCAGAAGGGACGTGTCGGCGGTTCCCTTAGCTTCCAAGCCGCAGAATCGCACTGTAGCACTCTTTCGCCTCCACGTGTTCTTACCGCACTTACTTCTTCCTTCGTCTTTGCCGAGTGTAATCCTTTTCTTCTCGAGCAGCGCAGCTCCGAACCACGTCGTCCCTGTATGCCGGTGCCGCAGGCTACGTCGTACCGGTATCGCCCCGCGAAGTCGGTCGGTCGATGGGCTCCTTTCCGCGCTTCCTTCCGCACGCCGTTGATCTCACCGCCTGCGATATGTCCGCGCCCGCATGGCACCTTGCTTGTGTGTATAGTGAGGCTATATAGCTAGCTCGTTTTTCCATTGTTACCGTTTCTGCTCCTCTTATTCTTACGCCTTGGACTGTGCTGCCCATAGCAGTGTTGTTTCTCAGTTCGCGAGCCATCGAATCCGCACGCCGTGTTACGAATATATATATATATATATATATATATATATAAAGAAAGCAAGGAGAAAGACGCCTAAGCGAACGGATGTCTCTTAACTCACGTCATGGCGAAGGTGGCTCGGTTTTTCGTTATACCCGTCGAACTGCTGCGAAAACGTGCTAAACACCATGAACCCTTAATAAGGACGCTAACCGTGTTCTTGCTATATGAGCTAAACACATTTTCTCGTCGCCTCCCTCTTCAGAACTCTCCATCTCACTTTATTTTTATTTCGCTTTATTTTACTTATTTTTTTTTTCTCTCGTACGGCTTCGAAAAGAGTTCCTATACAAGGTTTTCAGTCTCGGAGAGGGACCGCCTCACGTCGGGAAAATTATTTTATCTTAGAAGTATTGTTATTCACGCCCCGAATATACATGGAGATCGTGTCGTACGCTAGTTTGTTCTTCTACGAGCGTATATGTAAAGTATTTACGAATCCTCGAGTCTTGCCCGTAGGTTCCCTTCATTCACGTTTCTATTTATCTGGGATTTTTTGTTTATGTTGTATACGCGACCGATATTAGCTGGAATTATTATTATGAAACAAGAAAAGAAAGCCTCCGTAAGTGCTTTCTCCGGAATGGCGCCTCTGCCGAAAGCCTTCATTCACAGAGTGCACTGAGTTATGTGTTTCCTCCACATTATTCATTCATCTTGTAATGAATAGACACTTCGAAGGGCTCCGACTTGCGTAGCTTCCTTTATCGCGATATTCCTTCGTTTCTCGAACAACATATTAAACGCGCCCGTGACAGACTTCGCTCTTTTTTTTTTACCCCGTTCATTCATGAAAATGACGCGCGCGCGTTAGCTGTCCGGCGCGAACATGATCGATGGAAGTTTACTCTTGACTCCGTCCCGCCTCTGTGCTTCATTTCTTATGGAGCACGAAGTGCCGGTGGCACTGGTGTCTTCATCCTTGCTGAACGTACTTTTCTTTCAATTTTTTTTTTCGCCCGGGAGCTTCTTAGATCAGCGGAAGTAAACACGGTCATGTAGTTTCTTCCCAGTTTCCTTGCGCACGTTCATTCTTTTGTGATTTTTTCCCCTTTAATTTAACTCTCTCGCCTTCCATACTGCTTCTCACTAATACGGTTCAGCGTATTGGAAGCTTGAGATCGTGCCAACAGGGTCCGCAGTCAGGAAACTTGACACATACTGGTGCAGGTAGTAGAACTTAATGGAGTCCAACTGAACAGGTTGAAAGCATGCGCCTCCGGCTACTTCATTCCACTTATATATAGAGAGATATTTTATTGATAGGAAAACCAGAGAGGTCGGCCTGAGCTAGTGCGCTCTAGTCTGTAACTCTGCACTAGGGAAGATGGGAAGCGGAGTGAAAGTACTGGGATGGACGATGATGAGAAGTGGTGAGGGTTCATGTGGAAAATATAAAATTTTCTATATCTCTGCGGCGTTATGGAACTTACAGGTGACGCTGGCCAGTGATTGGCTGAAGTGACAAACCCGCTTTCACTTAGGAGTGGAGTTCGACTGGCCGGCGTCTACCGTGTTGTAATGTGAGCATTCTTGATTCGTCACCTCACGGGCGCCGGCCATTTGTAAACCGCTGTTTTAGAGTGAGAGCTCTACTACGCCATGTCTCGCAAGGTCATTCATCGCGTCGCAGTGACCTTGAGCCGCCAGAGCGCGAGCCGTCGTAGCGCGAACCACGGGAGCGCAAGTGTGGCAGGTGTGACGTCACGCCACGTGATCCGCTGCGGAGAGGCGTCGCAGCTGCGCTCGCTCGGAGCCTCGCCGCTGTGGTACCACGTGACTAGGCGAGGGTTTAACGGCTGCTTCGCCGGCGCTTGGTCGTTCAGTCTCGCCATGGATGGCGCGCCGGCTGGGCCGTCTGTGGGTGCGCTTCAGCGCAAGCGAAAGGCTGAATCCAGTCATCCAGTAGGTATAGCTAGACGGCAGGCTGCGAAATCTCAAGCAAAGGCAAAGTTGGCTGCTGAAACACCGAAGCAAAGGGAGGCCAGGTTAGCACGTTATAGAGAAGCTTACCAAGCGCGGAAGCGCGCAATAATGAAACACTTTGTGCGTAGCCTTTGCAAAACTAAGCCAAACAGACCCTTCGCTCGTGATATCTAGGTTTACAAGAGTTAGACCTCTTTCTTCTTTGCCGAGATGCGCGTTTAGAACTCGTTACGTGCGTATGATTTGTGTTTAGCTTACGCGGGCTCCAGCGCCCACAACGCTGAATGTTTCTAAAGTACGACACGATTGGGGTATAGCGCGCTAAAGCTGCAGTGCGCTTCAGATCCCGCAGCCTTGCACGCTTTTAGTGTAACGGGAGCGCAGAAGCGATATTCGGCTCCTTCGTTCATCGCCGATTCACGCCCTTCGTCGTGTGTATTGGAGGTGAGCACTGCTGCTCGCGAAGAAGGAACGAGGATTGATTGAAACAAATGTACCTTGCAGAGAAACACACCGGATACGCCGTTCGTCTTTCTCACTATTCAGTCTCGCCTTCTTTTCCCTCGTTCGTGTCGATTCCGTTATTTCGCTCCGGTTTTCTTGATTTGGGTCCGAACATCCCGGACCCTGGAGGTTTAGGAGAGCGTTGCTTCGATACATGCATGCTTATTCGCCAGGATTTGTACGTAATAAAACGAATGGCTTTTTCGTCCTTGGTTGAATCCTCCTGTAGTACGTTTTCTTTCCTAGCCATGAAAGACTGACAAAAAAGAGAGAGAGAGAGAGAAAGAAGAAACTATACGGCATAAATTAGGAGAGACGCGTTTAATCTGACTCATCGATTTTGACAGAGTTTCGCGAATATGTTGATTGGTGCTCCGCCTGAACGCGCCTCTGGTTGAAGCTTTCGGTTGATTTCGGACTTTGAACGCGTTCATCGCGGGAGGGTGAACATTTTGCTGCGTTTGCGTTCAATATACTCCCGCATATCTGCACAATGGTAGCAGTGAACATCAGTGCACTGCCATGGTTGAACCGGTACTTTCCGTTACTGGCGTCGTTACCACCCTTCTGGCTTCGTTCGGCTTTCAGTAGTAGTAGTGCCGAGGATAAGCACTCTTGCCTTTAGACCGACGGTTGGTCTTGTTCTCGTGGCTATGGTCAGTGTACAGTGTTGAAGCAAAATATTGTTACATCACGTCGAGGCTGGTGAAGCAACGGCAGAAACGGCAGAGTGATGGCGAGAAGAGCGATGCCCAGTATACAGTGTTGCAGTTGGTATATCACAAGGATCCATATCTACATCTGCAACTGCTGCCGCCCTATTCATGGCTGATCTCCCGTAGTGGGTTGAGCCATGCCTATAGGCACCAAACCAAACCAAACGAACCGAAAGCTGCCCGGCCTCTTAAAGTAAACATCGTTTCCCGCCCGTAACGATATAACTAAAGGTCAGTTTGTTTCCAAAGCCGGCGTTCAGGGTGGAGCACTCTGTGACCACACCTTATATTAGAGAGAGAGAGAGAGAGAGAGAAAAAAAAGAGAAAAGAACAGAGTCAAACTGTTCATACGGTGGTTCTTCTAGATCTTTCGTACATGGGTATAGTTTCAGGTGTCGCGCAGCTTGTGTAGGCTCGGCGTAATGAAGGCATATTGATTGTTGCATTTTAATTGGTGCGAACACGAGCTCAGATCCCGACAAGAATGTATCGTCCGGGACCTTCACTCTTTAGTGTTGTTCCATATTCTCGTGATTCCTACGGCGACACCTTCGTTTGGACTAGGCGGTGATTACCTGTTACGTACACTATAGTTCAGAACAGGATAAATTACAGCACTGAGCAGCATGTGATAAGACTATCGTTTTCGTCCTTTGTCTTTTGTCTTTATTTTTTCTTGTTGCGTTCAATTTTTCTCAATCTTTTCGTTGTGCATCTTACGTGCGTTTTGTGTAAAAGACTTTATTTCTGGTGTGCATTCGTTTCAAAAATATGTTTGTCTTCCGGCATGACATCATCTTTTTTTTTTTCTTGATTGTCTATTTTGTGCGTTCATTATTTTGGGTATCTCGACTCAGCGCCTGGTGTAGCTGCTGAGGTTGTATTAACGCTTGTTCTCTTATCCATAGCCTTCACGACTTACGTAAACGCGCGCCTGTTGGTACTCAGCGTCCTCCACTGCCAGGGTATTTTCTTGCCGATGGAGTAAGCTTAACGTAATGCCCATTTCGTGTGCGACATAACGTAAGTGCACGTGCAAGTGACGGCCGATATGCTTGGAAACTATAGCTGTAACTTTCGTGTTAATTTAAGTTAGGTTAGGTTAGGTTAGCATTTTCCCAAAATGCTAACCTGCATTTTTTTCCCGCACCTTGCCCCTATAGCTTGCGTTTTCAACAACGCCGTGTTAGAAGTATCAACGGTGCGTGCGGATAGCTTGCCTAGTCTATTTGCTTGTATGTGAAGCCTCGCAAGCGGAATGCGCTGGGGATATAATCGCGCTATAGCCGTAAACGCTGAGAGCTTAGTGAGCCCTGTCGGGAGCCTATTGTAACGGGCCAGGCGTGGACGCTCCTTCCTTGGCCGCTTAACGGCGACAGACGGTGCTGTGACGGTGTGCGGCTGCCGCTAATCTTTAAGTGCGCACATTTTCAGCACTTGCGAGGCCGTGCCGCACCAAAAGCGCTTCGAGGTAGCCTATCGTTCAAGCAGCGCCGAGTTGCCCCGTTGTACCAACAGGAGATTAGATTACGCTGTCAAGCCTTTGTGGAGTGCGCACCGGGTTTGAAAGAGAAGCAAAATCTGCTCTGTGTCGCCTCTGGAGTTTTTACGTTTTCCCCTTAAACTACCTTTTTTTCTCCCTCCCTCCTGCTCTCTCTCTCTCTTTCGCCCACTGGGCTGTTGGCTTCCGCGTACAGAAAGCTTTTCTGGACGGACACGAAATCTCGTCCGAGGACGAGCACAGAAGACTTCGAAATTGCGTTCGCTACGCCCTGCTGGTAAGTTCGCTTTGTCGACGTTATAGGTGCGCTTCACGTTTTTTCCCCCTCTCTCTCTCACTTCTGTTTGGTCCTCGGTTCGTACTCGATTGTGCCTCGTTTCGTCTCCTGTATTGTGCATAATGGAAGCCTGGCACGCTTTTTGTTGGCTTGGCGGGACCGTCGCTCTTTCTGAAGCTGCGTATCTATTACAAGCGTTCACCCAATTTCACCCACTGCATTTCAAACCACGAGGAATTCCTTGTTAAGGGAGGCATCTGTGTCGTGGTTCTTGGCATTTCTGCGTGCGTCTGTTGGTCGTGCGTCGCCTTGCAGTATTGCATTCGGCTGTGGCCGTCGCAGCGTACATGTTTTTTTTTCTTTGTCTTTTTTAAAGCTTCAGTGCACACGACACAACTTTCGTAACGCCCCCCTTAGTCACTGGAGTTGTAATAATTGATAGGAGACGTAGGAAGGCCTCTCCTCTTTTCTTTGTTATTTTCCACACAGTCCGACTATTGCCTCCTTCGTATGGTCTCCTACCCAAATATTTGATCGAGAGAACGAAGCGGTAAAGCTATGCTGCGTGTGTCACGAAATTCGGCCAGCTGCCGTCGCTTGTAGGCACTTTACTGAAGGCTCCTCCGACCTGAAAAAAAAATTGATTTGACGTATAGCAGAGGGCAATTCAATCTTGATCCGAATCGCAGCGTTGTCAGGGTGGCGAGGTAAATTGCCAACGACGTCGAGTAAGGCACCTTCTCAAAAGAAACTCAAGTGAGCGGAATCGTTTATCCGAAAATAAAATGAAATATCTAAGCCAATCTATCATTTCGTGTAGAGAATGCTATAATTTCATCTTGCTTTGACATAAATGTGCTTTGTGTTGAGCATCTTTATGAACGGCTTATCAAAAACGTTGATAAAAAAACATCCGAAGAAAGGTATCATCTTTGATGATAACGCTGCCTACGGTTATTGGCACCTTAGCTTTTTTTTCTTAGTGCCGTGGTGACGACTGTGTGGGCTTTTGTTTTGTTACGGAGTTAAGGAGTTACAGACTTGGCACTTCATTCCTGCTCGAAGATCCTACGATTTCGTTCAACTTTCTAAGAACTTTCGAGAGCGTGAACCGAAATTCTGCGGCCGTCAGTCACATAATTTTTTTTTAATGTTATGCGCAATCAGTTTTGCTCTTGTTGCATCGGCGGTTGCCTACACACAGCATATATGCGTCTTACGTGTGTTTGAACGAGGAAACCGCAGTTGACCCCGGGTTAAAGTTCCCTTTTAAGCGAGAACAGTCTTTTTTGCGGCAAATTGCGAAAAGTAGAAGTAGAATGTGTTCTGGTTCACAGTTTGTTTTTCTTCTCTCATTGACGATGTAAACATGGCTCGCGCGTGCTTAACCGTGTCGCACTTTCCACACGCTGTTGCTCGTTGTTCCTGCGTGAAATATTATTGTCCTTTCTTTCTCTCTGTCCTCCTGCTTCCCCGTGAAACGTTGAAGCTATACGCCGCGATCTGACCTGGGTGGTGGCCGAAATCAATTGTGCGAAGTGGCTGTCCGTTTTCTGTTACCCGTGCAGTGCGACCTCGTTTGGCTGTCTGGCACTGTTACGCGAAACGTTTCGTTTTGCTTTGGTATTTCATGTTATCCGTTCGCCGTCTTTCTTTTTGCAAATCTTTTTCTTCTAAAACCTGCAACGCGAACAGAAAGAGATTCCTCGCTTGTACTAAATAAATGCATCTTTTTTTTTTTTCGAAAGCTGGTGCCATCTCATCAGTGGCCGCATTTGCGCAGTACATTACGTAACATGTTGTTGGCGATTGGCTTGCGTCCGTGCGCTGGCAAATCACGATAGTTCAATTGGCTATAGCAAATAGCTTGCTTCGTCACCTTGGAAGGCCATCTTGCACTGCGTTCAGATACGCCTTTGTGTAATCATAGACGCTTTTTTTTTTCTTTTTTGTCCAGCAGTGTTGTGAAGCGGCGTTACAGTCTAGCTTCCGCGGTTTCACTTGCAAGCCATTGGTACAGCCATTGGCCAGTCAGAAATAATGAACTTTTCTTTTACCTGCATAAACGTGTTGAATTGGGATGGCTGGTACATTTCGGAACTCCCCCTTTCCCTTACCCATAGTGTAGGGTAGCAAACCGGACGCTCTTCTGGTTGACCTCCCTGCCTTTCCTCTGCTTGCTCTATCTCTCTGTCTCTCTTGAAGGTAACATTAACGCGCAAGAAACAGGACCAAGACGAGAGTAAATTAACACAGCGCCATGTTTGTCTACTATCTTCCTAATACTGTATTTTGCGCCTGTTACCTTCAAGCTCCGAAATATTTCGCTGCCGACAGCACTGTGAAATCTGTCAGCGATGACCAGCTGACGCCATTTATATAGCTTCGACAATGCTGTATGATTTTAGCTCGGCACAGGACGCTATACATTGTCCCCTGCCTTTGCCCCCCGCTGTCCTCTCTGTCCAGCGATGTCGTACAGTGGGGGCGGCGGCGTGCGCGGCCCGTTTTCTGGCTGTTTCGCTTCGACCCGGTTTCCGTTCGTTCCTTCGTGAATTCTGCGCTCTTGGTCATAAATAATGGCCCGCGCGCGCGCGGCGCCGCACAATCGCTGCTTGGGGCTGAGAACGGAGGGACGAGCAGCAGCGAGTCACGTGGCCTCGCGTATATAGGCGACCCGCGGAGGAAGCGCGGCAGGTCGCATTGAGCGCGCGTGTAACGCACCTGTTCGGAGCGGAAGCATACCGTTTTTCATGAGCTGCCAGCCGGGAGCAAACACCCGTCGGATATGCCACTGGCATGTGCAATTGAGGGGAGCGGACGTTATTAACGCGATGGCGTTAAGGGCCTCGTGCCGCGGAAAATTGGGCGTCGGCGTCGTTGGCGGAAGTAATCGTGCCGAACCACATCATCCCGAACCACCCCAACCGGGCAGGCCCTTCGCGTGGCGCAAGGTGTTAGTGAACAAAAATCGAATTTCTCAGTGGAAAATCCGTCAGAAAAAATCGAAAAGTACGACTTAACCGCAACCTAGAGACGTGATAGCGTCGGATTGTAATTTGAATATACGAGAAGAAAGCCATGATAAGCAGCCAGGGATGTTTCAATGCTATCGCGCGTTTCCACTCTTAAAGGTGAAGCTTAAGCGTTCTGCAAATTTTTTTTCGCTGTAAGGAAGAGGACATTGCTTCCGCATTTATCGCTGACTACTTCGCTTTGCAGTAAGTACTGCTCAGTTTTTCTCATCTTGTGATTGTTTGTCATGTGAACGTTCGGGCTGTACGAATGTCATCGGCTGAATGAAAAAAAAAAAAGCTGACACCTACCATGTAGAACACATTTTGAAACTGCATAGGAGAGGTGTGCCGGTTTCCTCGGGATAAAAACCTTCGACAGGTGAAAAAATCGTCCTGGTACAGACTTTAAACCTGGAACCACCACCAGATCGGCGCAGTCACTGTGAGTGCGTTGGCGCTTTTTGACCAGAAAACGGGCCCTTGTGCCAATAAATAAATAAATAAATAAATAAATAAATAAATAAATAAATAAATAAATAAATAAATAAATAAATAAATAAATAAATAAATAAATAAATAAATAAATAAATAAATAAATAAATAAATAAATAAATAAATAAATAAATAAATAAATAAATAAATAAATAAATAAATAAATAAATAAATAAACCATTCAATCAATGAATTAATCAATCACTCTGAATGCGTACAACGTGCACTTCTTATCCGTCCGTTTCCTGCTTCACGCTTTTCACTTCCTCAGGAGAGTAGGGTAGCTAACCGAGCCTTCCTTCTGCTTAATCTCTCTGCCTTAACTTCTCCGTCTGCGAATATTTCTTCCGTTGACGTGTCCACCATACGTGAGACAGTTATTGCACTTTTCTTCTTTATAGGAATCTCTCTCTCTCTCTTTCTTCAACTGCGAAACTTTCTTTCCGAGGAGATCGTATATAGGGCAACGTCTCCAGAAAATAAAAACAACAAAATCGGGAGAGATCATCTATTCAAAGGAATTTCAGAGCTTGCCCCTGCGGAGGCCCTAGAAAGAAGTGCACGAATAATTTAACTCCAATGCGTCTCTCGTACAAAGTGCCAGGTCGTTACTGTAGTTCAGCGACATTTCCTGCTTATGAATTGACCGTCGCGTTTGCCCCTTCCGTAATCGCTTAGAGGGCCGTATACAATCTGGTGGAGACGGAGCGCACGGACGCACGCGTCTTCGTGGAAGGGACATTTTGTGCGAGTGTCCCCACTTCCTCTCTGGGCGAGCGCGACGCGCCTCGGCGTCGTGGGCAAAGCTGGCAGCTCGCGCAGTGAAGGGCAGGAAAGTGTCGCTGCTGGCGGGGCAGCGCCATTGACGTGCCCGTGCCTCTTGTCCTCCCTCCTGCCACCCGCCCCGTGCGCTCGCTTTAGCCAAATTGCGACCGCCGCGCGATTTGTAGTCACGTCTCGCGGGCTCTTCTCCTTTGGTGCTGACCCGAGGCACACTCATCTAGCGCTTTGCTGTATCTTCGCGCGACGTTTGTTTTTCTTTTCTTCATTTGTGAAATGTTTGTGCTTTGTTTCGCAGGATTTCTTTATTTTTGTCGTCTCTTGCGGTTCGCATATCCCGTGCGTTTTGTCGTTTTGTGCGAGCGCGCGTCAATTTGTGCCCGTGTCGTGTTGTTGTCGTGCCTCTGTGGGCTGTCTCCGTTTGTGGGCTGCTACTCTTCCGAGCGCGTTTGGTTGTTCTATATTGTTTGCGCGCGGTGTTTGCGTGTGTTATGTCCGTGCCCGCTTACGTCGAGCGCACATGGTGTGATATGTGTGTGCGGACATGTTCGTGCACGTACTCATGAGGGAGAAGGGGGAGGTGTCCGAGTTGTTTATGTATATCTGCTTTGAAAGCTATTTGTTTCTTTTGTTCTGTTTTGAGCGTTTTTACCGAGTGGAGAACGGTGTTGGTAAAACGATATCTAACGTCGCTTCGCTCTTTTGCTTTGTGTCCCCCCGGGGACATTTTTGAGAGCCGCGACGTAGTCGCTGTTTGCTTACTCGTGTAGTGGTGATTGCTTTCGTCGGCTTTTATATAAAAATAAATAAAAATTAAAATCGTGTGCGGTTCTTCGTTCGAGAGGACTTTGCAAACGAAATTCGCTTAAGGAGAGGTGAAGGATGATAGTCAGGGCATTTTACTGAGTTAGAAAAAAAAAAAGAAAGGAGTATGTACACTTAAAATGCATAAAAAAAGAAGAAATCTGCGGGAATGCTTTGGGCAGTCCTGGCACTATTGCTGCATCGCACGAAGATAAGCTGCAGGGTGTTGTTAAGACAAAGTTTAAATTCTTGTTGTCTACCGTCAAGTGAACTTATCATGCGCTGCCTCTTGGAAACTTTCGTGTGTTTGATTTTTTTTGCGATTGCTATAACTGAGCGCTACCGCCGCTGAAGCGTGACGATAAATGTGTGTTTCTCTTTTTTTTTTTTCGCCGGCACATCTATAGATGTTTTTATGTACGTTGCTGTCAAAGGATGAAACACTTTTCGAGGTAGTGTGGTTATAGTGTTAGAGAAACGCCAGCCATAATCGTAGTAAGCACTCACCGCGGTCGTTCACCCGCTATGGCGTGGCGCTGCTCAGCACGAGGTCGCGTGTTCGAGTCCCGATTTCGGCGGTTGTATTCTGGTAAGGTATGAATGCAAAAACAAAGTACCGTTCTCTGGGGAGAGCTCGTTAAACAACACCAAATGGTCAATTATAATCCCGGGTCTTCCTCTGCAGTGCCCTTCATAAATGCACTGTGTAGTTATGTGACAATAAACATCTCGGAAGTAATTTTGATAGGTCTGCCTCTTTGACGGGGGAAGTGCCTGTTTGTTTCAGCGCATGCGTTGATGTAGTACTTTCTCTGTCCTTCTGTTTTCGTTTATTGCGTGTGAATTAACAGGAGTTATCCGCTAGCTGGCGAGTTAAATACCGAGCGGCTGTTTTCTATAGTCCTCACTAAATCTTGGACGTTACGGAAATTCGTTTGTTGGGATGAGAGAAAACAGACGGTGCCGTTGATACTAAAAAAGGTCACGCATCGCGAGTTCTCTTTCGTTCCTCTATTGGCCTCCAGGTATGTCTTAGTCTTTTGCACCTGACCGTAACCGTGTTAATCGTGACGTGAAGTGTTCGCATGTTGTGTTACACGAAACGCGCGTTCAGTCTATTTTTGGTGTCTCCGTCGTACGTATACATACAGCTCCCTTCACAATTGCCTAGAGCGCGACGCACTTGCTTCGGTGTGCGTTTGCAACATTTAGCGGACGAGAAGACGCTATTTCGACAAAGAGCGTGTATGCTGCTTCTGAACACATGCACAGCGAGGCAGGCAGTGTGACACTTCTTTTTAACGCTATAGCGTTTAGGGACCCGTGTCGCAGAAAATCTGGCGTCGGCAACCGGCGTGTGATCGCGGGTGGCGGAGAAAATCATCCAACCACATCGACCGCGCAGGCCCTCCACGTGGTGCAAGGTTTTGGTGAACAAAAAATTGAATTTCTCACAGTGAAATCCGTCAGAAAAATGGTAAAGTACGACTTTACCATTCGGCGTGGGATTCGCCGTCGGATTGTTTACCAATCGGCGTCGGATTATAATTTGAATGTACGAGAAAACCTAATTCTGCTACGAGGAAACTCAAACACCAAATCCCTTTTCCAGCATTTCTACCAGACCTGCGCGCGTCGGGGCAATAGTAAACAATTAATAAAATAATAAAAAAAGATGCTAGGGCCTTCACATTTCAATATAAAACCACTTATATTGACCCTGGAAAGACGTCTTTCCAGCAATGCATTTCAGTTTAAAAGTGAAGCCGAATTTAAGGGGATCGGTGTAAGCTTGGGCTTTGTAAGCTGGCTTTCCCAAGTTCAGTGTTGCAGTGAATGAAGCCTACTTGCCGTATTCGAACGATGCGATGCGAACGGGTCCCGATAACGCTATCGCGTTCTACTCTATAAAAAAGGCGAAGCTTAAGCGTCCTCCAATATTTATTTTTTGGGGGTTGACTCTAGCTTGTCAGTGATACCCTATACGGCTTCACTATCGCAAGGCTGCGATATGAAGGCAGCCTCTAATCGTCGTGTGTGGACAGTTGACCGTGCACAGCTCCTGCTGTTATCGTTGGAGTCGAGAAGAGCAAGTGTCGGTGGCTTCTTCGTTACGCAGCGCGTGCTGAGAAACTGCGCCACCCAGAAGCGCACTGCTTTATCTTTCTTTATTATTTTTTTTAAATAAATGTATGTAAGGAGATGTCAGGTGCTCCTCTGCTACATCGTGCAAAAGAGGAACACCCGAGAAAAACAAAGCCACACCGATAGAAATGCACTTGAGAACACGTAAGCCACAAGTTAACAATTGAAGTTCACAGGCTATAAATCAAAGCCAATGCAGTCCGTATGAAAAAAAAACAAAAAAACAAAAAAAAAAAAAACAAAAAACAAATGGTCTGTTCGAGACGGTCGTAGAGAGACCTTTTAGGTGTGGTCAATTTTCGTTGCATTGGGACGCTTAAGCCATTTTAGATCGGTATGTTACCGCTTTACCGTGCTGCCGGCATGTGCTAAACAAACAGCCACTATATATTGTCATAGTTGTTGCTAAGTGTCATAGCTTTCCGTCTCTTGAGTTGCGAGTGAAGCTGATAATAATATTTACATTGTTAGATATTTGTTCTTTCATGTTTACCCGCTAACAATGTATAATTTCTTTGTACTCCTTTCTCTTTGCTAATTCGCTGTATAATTGATGTGACAACTATGGCTAATTTTTTTTAGGCTAATACGCCTGCCTTTTGATTCATTGGACGCCTTCCGTCTTCCTTCAAGCATTTCCGTCATAGTACGTCTGGAACAATTCAATTGCAGCTCCCCTAAATGTACCGGAAAGGCATTGCAGCCTCCCCCTTTCTTTTTGTCAATTTATTCGGAATCCTTAATTGTGACGTTTGTCAAACGCATTGTCACTTCCTTTTCTACTGTGCAATGCTCTGCCTTCGTATTCAAATTTATCGGATTAAAGGATGCGTCTCTTTCGCGCTTTTGTTTGGTACGTTCGCTTCCCGAGACAAGTTTAATAGACACGCGATGTGTCTAAAAAGAAAACTACTTTGGAATGAGCTATGCGGAATCAGCGCGGGTTGGGTCGAAACAATGACGTCAGATTTCTTTTAGTTTTCTTTATTACAAAGCGGTAAGCTCTCGCCGTTGTTTCATTTTTGTGCTTTCTTGTATTCGCGACTACTATCGTTAATCGGCCTTTTGCGGGGCGCTGCTCTTCATTGCCCGTGATTATTATTGTGATTATGATTGCTACGCAGCCACGTACGTCTCCAGTTTCTTTTCTTTTCAAGTCGGCGTCGAACACTTTTCGGCGTCTGCTAATGGAATGGGGAAAGGTACGGTGAAAGGGTGCCTATCCTTTATTACGGCTGGGTCGCCGACGACGAAAGGCCAGTAATTCTTCGGCGGCCTGGCGCGAAGTGCATTAGATTTCTCTCAAGACGTTATAAGAAATTCGTCGGCCTTTCCCGCCTCTTCGAATCTTTCTCTCTTTTTTTTTTCTTCTGCCGGACGCTTTCCTTTCGTCTTACGTGCCGACTGGTTCTCTCGAACCCTCTTTCTCGTTCTCCCCTAAGTGCCCGCAGAGACGTCCCACTAGACTATTCTGCGAGAGAATCGCGGATGTCGCGCTTTCCGAAGCTGCGGGAAAAAGCTATTCCAATTTTCGTTTTCTTGTCGTAGTCGTCGCTGTTATTGTCGCGCATGCCGCATTTTGACGACCTTTTTTTTTTTTTTTTGTCTTTGGTGGCGATGTCGGCATAATGCGATTTGAAGCGTCTTCGCCGAACTTGTAATGCTGGCCGAACGGCTGTATGCCGTGTGTTGGAAGCTGACGTCGTGCCTAAATTTCGACTTAAATATGCGACTGCCGATAGAGCTGAGATTACTCCTGGTACTCGTACAGAGGTCAACGCACTTGTCTAGAACATACTCCTGAAGACCAAAGCACCCACCAAAAGCTTAAGCCGACCACCAGGTCGAGAGAAATCAATGGAAAGTGCAAATGTAGTCACGCAACCTCACATACAGCCGATTTTGTGCCCCATGTCATCTTCAGATTAAGAGAGAGAGAGAGATGGTGAGGAAGGCAGGGAGGTTATAACCAGATGTTTGAATCCGGTTTGCTACCTTGTACTGGCGTAGGGAAATAGGGGTTAGAAAAAGGACAGAGAAAGAGTGAGAAAAAGAAGTTTGTTGACCTCTGTACACACACACACACACACACACCACACACACACACACACACACACACACACACACACACACACACACACACACACACACACACACACACCACACACACACACACACACACACACACACACACACACACACACACACCACACACACACACACACACACACACACACACACACACACACCACACACACACACACACACACACACACACACACACACACACCACACACACACACACACACACACACACACACACACACACACACACACACACACACACACACCACACACACACACACACACACACACACACACACACACACACACACACACACACACACACACACACACACACACACACACACACACACACCTATATATATATATATATATATATATATATATATATATATATATATATATATTGTGAGCATTGGAATTCGAGGCCACATCTCGCGGTTTTGTCGAAAGCGCCAGCAGGACGAACGCCGCGGCTACGATGCATACGAGAGGGATCTGGTCTCCTTTCCGAGCCAATACCAGCGCCGCCCTTCAACACGTTCCTTCTCCCCACCCGCTCCATCCGACGCTCCTCGAAACTACCGTCCAGGACGCCGCCGCTCTCCTTCCCCTCTCCGACGTTCAACATCGCCTCTCCAGCCAGTCACCCATACCGACTACCACTCGGAAAACTAGATGGTGCAGTTTTTGGAGGGGAAGCTGCATCGCTCGGACAAACAACACCTCCTGAGAGCCCGGCCAATTTGTTATTAGTGTATGCTGAAGGTGTGCCTGTTCGAGCATTAGTTGATACGGGAGCCGCTATTTCTATTATTCATGCCGATTTGTGCTCTCGTCTACGCAAGGTCACTACACCTTACCATGGCACTCCTTTACGTAGCGCGAATAACCTTACGATACGGCCATCGGCACAGTGTACCGTTCGAGTTTTTATTGATGGGATTCGCCACCATATTCCGTTCGCAGTGCTGCCTTCCTGCGCTTATATGCTCATTCTTGGTTGGGACTTTCTTTCTGCCGCTGCCGCTTTCATCTCTTGCCGACAGCGCCTTGTCCACATGCGCGAGACCGATGACACCGACAAGGGGCCTCAGTCCCGCCACCGTCTGCGAACCGTAGCCGATTGCGTGGTCCCACCTGGCCACGAGCAACTTCTTGTGATTGCTTCCGACGTAATTGACAATGGCGATGTTCTAGTCACCCCATCAGCCCGTTGCCTCTCCAAAGGAATTGCACTAGCGTCGAGTCTCGTTCGATTCATCAACGGCACGGCCCTTCTCACAGTATTCAACGTCACAAATGAGCCGATTTTGCTTCCCAAAGGTGCTGTCGTGGTTTGCGGTGTGGACACACAGCCTGTCTCGGTGATGGCTTCGAGTACTGGTACTGCAGAACCACGCCCACCTACAGCTGCTGCTCCTGCTACTGCTCTCGCCAGCGCAATCAGTAAGGATCTGACTCCACAGCAAGCACATCAACTACTGGCCTTGTTGTCGAAACATAAATCTTCCTTCGACGTACACTCACCTCTCTTGGGACAGACTTCAGCGGCAACTCATCGCATACACGTCGATGGAAGTTCTATTGTCCGCCGTCGACCATATCGCGTTTCTTCCGCCGAACGCGAGATAATCGACAAGCACGTTGCCGACATGCTCGAGCGAAATATCATCCGCCCCTCCGCCAGCCCTTGGTCGTCACCCGTCGTTTTGGTGCGCAAGAAAGATGGCTCAGTGCGATTTTGTGTTGATTACCGTGCCTTGAACAAATAACCCGAAAAGACGTATATCCTTTGCCTCGCATTGACGACGCCTTAGATTCATTGCAAGGCGCGGAATACTTTTCCAGTCTTGACTTACGCTCGGGTTATTGGCAAATTCCGATGCATGAGGCCGACAAGGAAAAAACTGCCTTTGCAACACCAGATGGACTGTACGAATTTAACGTCATGCCTTTTGGCCTCTGCAATGCACCAGCAACCTTCGAACGAATGATGGACACTGTTCTGCGGGGCCTTAAGTGGAAGTCTTGTTTGTGCTACCTTGATGACATAGTCATATTTTCTTCAACCTTCCAACTCCACTTGCAGCGCCTCGATGAAGTTCTGACGTGTCTCTCTGCTGCTGGTCTTCAGCTGAATACCAAAAAGTGCCACTTTGCCAGCAAGACTATTAAAGTACTGGGCCACCTCGTAAGCAAAGACGGCATTCGGCCTGACCCCGAAAAGATTACCGCCGTCCTACGCTTTCCGAGGCCCCAACGCTCCAAAGAACTTCGCAGCTTTCTTGGCCTGGCTTCTTACTTCCGGCGCTTCATACGTGACTTTGCTACCACCGCGGCTCCGCTTCACCGACTCCTCCCTTCAGGAACTCCATACGTATGGTCAGACGAGTGCCAAGCGGCTTTTGACACTTTAAAGCGTGCCCTCACGTCTGAGCCAGTGCTTTGTCATTTCGATGAGTCCGCACCCACTCTACTCCATACTGATGCCAGCGGCCATGGAATCGGCGCTGTTCTTTTGCAACGACAACGTTTTGAGGAACGCGTGGTCGCATACGCAAGTCGGACGCTAACATCGGCCGAGAAAAATTATACAATCACTGAGCAGGAGTGCCTCGCCGTTGTTTGGGCCATCCAAAAATTCCGACCGTATTTACACGGCCGCCACTTTACGGTCGTGACCGACCACCATGCTTTATGCTGGTTGTCGACGTTAAAGAATTTATCTGGCCGTTTAGGTCGCTGGATACTTCGTCTGCAAGAATATGACTTCGACGTCACGTACAAATCCGGCAAGAAACACAACGATGCAGATGCTCTCAGCCGCTGTCCGTTACCACCGCAGTCCGACGTTCCCGGCCAGCCTCCATCCGTCACCGAGCCTGTAAACGCGTCCTCTGCAGTTCTTTCACTCGCCGCTCTCAACGGTCTTCCTTCTTTCCACCCTGAGACGTTCGCGTCCCACCAACGCGACGACGCTTACTGCCACTCAATTATGGAACGCCTTCACGGCTCATCTCGTCCTCCTAACGCGCGAGCCCGTCGCCAGTTAAAGGACTTCAAGTGTGAAAAATCAATCCTCTACCGGTATGTTTTCCACCCCGAAGGACAGCGTTGGGTTCCTGTCGCTCCTCGATCACTCAGGGAACAGATATTGAAGACATTTCATGATGATCCCACGGCTGGACATCTCGGCTTTCACAAGACCTATGAACGCATCCGCAGTCGTTTTTCCTGGCCTGGACTTGCCACCTGCGTAGCGAAATACGTCGCGTCTTGCTCGCTCTGTCAGCACCGCAAACGGCCCACTTCACCTCCGGCTGGACTGCTGCAACCTCTTCCCTGTCCTGACGCTCCATTCGCGGTCATCGGGATTGACCTCTACGGACCGCTGCCATTATCAGCTAGCGGCAAGAGATGGGTCGTCACTGCAGTTGACCACTTGACCAGGTACGCCGAAACAGCTGCGCTACCTTCAGGATCCGCGGAGGAGATTGCTACTTTCTTCCTGGAAGCCATCTTTCTACGACATGGAGCGCCACGCGTCCTTTTGAGTGACCGTGGCAAGGCGTTTCTGTCGAAGATACTCGGGGACGTCCTCCGCACATGCAACACCATCCATAAGACGACTACCAGCTACCATCCTCAGACTAATGGCCTCACAGAGCGCTTCCATCGAACTCTCTCTGACATGATCTCCATGTACATCAACGCTGACCACACCAACTGGGATACCATCCTGCCATTCGTGACTTTTGCCTACAACACCGCTGCACAGCGCACTACTGGCTACTCACCATTCTTTCTAGTTTACGGGCGTCAACCGGCCTCTCTCCTCGACGTCTCTTTTTTTGATGCCCCCGTGAAATCGTCGGCGTCAGTGAGTGAGCAGATAATATCTCGCCTTGCCGCGTGTCGCCATCGCGCCCGCCTCAACACCGAGGCAAGTCAACAGGATAGGAAGACTCGCTACGATGCATTTCACCGCGTCGTTCAGTTCAGCCCCGGCGATGAAGTGTTATTGTGGACACCCACTCGAGTTCCTGGCCTGTGCGAAAAGTTTCAGTCGCGTTTTATAGGGCCCTACACTGTTGTAGAGCAAACTTCGCCAGTGAACTACCGCGTCACTCCCGTTGTCACGCCTTCCGATGGCCGCTACCGTGGCACAGAAATTGTCCACGTTTCGCGCCTAAAGCCCTTCCAACGACGTACCGCACCGCTATAACCAGCGGCCAGGTTGGCCGCTTTCGCGCGAGGGGGTAATTAGTGTGAGCAAAATATTAATCCTTCATCTTCTTCACCTGTACATAATCATCATCACTGTGCGCGTCGTCTTCGTTCAGCGCGTGGCTCAGCCGAATAAAGGCGACGAGACAACTGTGCTGCTGCCTTACAATATATACAGTGCACTACATTGTTAAAGGGAACACACGAACATGGAACACGTGTGAATTTTCAGGAAGTGTACGATTGCCCGGTTTTGCAGCAGATGACCTGTGATTGGCGGCGCTGGCACCCTTTTGCACACGTGTGCAGTGTATAGACATAGCTCTAACCATCACTTGCATTTGTGGAGCGCCAACGAAGTGAGAGTGACACATTAGAGTGTTCCGTGTAACACTGGCAGTAGTTGCGCTGCCGGAAACTGCGACCTGTTAACGAAGCCACCTTAGCTATATAGGACACTTTAGCCTTATGGAAGGGATCTTATACGGAAGCCACCGTAGTCGCCGAGTTTATCCGACAATTTGATTTTATCCTGGGTTCCAACGATGTCGGTTTACTCCGACGCGTTTCAGTGTCTCGCCCGCGCCATTGTTGACGCCAAAGTGGTGCTTAAGGCGGTCGCGTCCTGCTGGTTCCAGTGTTTACTCCTAATTTAATCGAAAAGTAGCGGACTGTGATTTCAAAGCTACTTTTAATAGCTAAAACCAGCATTAAGAAAATGAATTCGGCGGAAAATGCCAGTGAGAGGAAGCTTGATAAAGAAGAAGAGTTCGTTTTAAAGCAAATTTTGACTGAGTTCACTGTTTGAACAGATTGTTAGTATTTAACAATCTGTTAAAATAATTATATGTATATATATATATATAAATATATATATATATCTTAGTATTAAATTTATTCGTGTTGTAGTTAAATTTGACGCAGCCATAACTTCTGCCATCTCAGTTATAGATAGCTAATTTCGTTGAACAGCTTAACGATGGAGTCGCGTTGGGTTTCATGAAACGTCAATCATTGTTTTTTTTTTCGACTTTACGAAGTTTGCTTATCGATTGTTTGAGGTATATATTCCATTCGATGTATTCTGCTGCAGTCACGTGGATGGCAGAATTTGTTTCAACCGAGTTTCAAAAAGTTCGTGCTGTTTACTGTCATCCAAAATGAACCACTGCGTTCTTTCGTTCCTGTAGACGGATGAGCGGCGTTGCTAAATTCGCCGCCTCAGTTAAAGTGTAAGCCCTTCGCGGTAATGGGAATATCTCGCGCGTTCCATGCCAGCGCCGAAGGCTGCGTTACTAATCGAAGCGCCGTAAATTTCTGGCCCGTGGGCGGCGCCACGCGTGGTCGCGTAATTTGTAGCCTTCGCTGCCGGAAACTCAAGCGAGTCGGGGATGTTGGGTCTCCAGTCACTTCCCATAAGTTTCTGCCTCGTCCCAGCCGTGTGACAGGAGAAATATGTCTCTTTCCATGTAAGCGCGGTATATATTTTTTTTCTTTTCATGCCTTCCTTTCAGCCTCCTTGGCGCAGGGGGATCTTCGACTCCTTACTTTAAACGTTTCTTTCCCTTCCCTATCTTTAAATACCTCCCCTTTCCGTAAGAGAAACCTCTTTTACCGAGCTTCATTTCTTCTACCGCGTGAGGAATGCGAAGTCTTCTTTTTAGCGTAATTCTCGATCCCTTCTCTTCCCTACAGTCTCTTCATTTCTTTTGGTGAGGATGAATATGAATATATGTGCCTTCGAAGGTTTCCCTCTTCTTCCCCAACCACCCTTCGTTCTTGATGAACGGAGAGGAGGCGCTTTTCCAATTCCCTTCGGTCGCTGTCGCTTCGTTTTCCTCTTCGCGTTCCAGACTCGAAAAAAATGGCCGGACGCATGGGATTCCAGCGCTGTGGCGGAACGCGCTTACGGTCGCCGCCGCATCTAATTACACGCGGCTGACTTATGGCAATTAGATACACACGGTCCTGCGTAGTGGCTGCTGTTCTTGGTCATATGGGCTGTTTAATTTGCGCACGCGGAAGTCGTTTAGGGGGAAGGGAGTAATTTGAAGTTATAAGGTGTAACTCTGTCGACTGTATACACGTATGTTCATATGATGCCGTTTTTCAGGCTATTTTTTTCTTCGCATTTTTTGAGATTTCCAAACGACATTAGTCTTTCCATGTTTTTAACATTGTTTGTTGTGGGATAAGAGTATGAAATTGTACCGCGTGGAAAATACCGGAATCACTGTCGTGAGCTCAGTGTTTCTCTACACCGGGCGGTGTATCTTGCAGCAGAAGTTGTCTTCGCCTGTTTCCGTGTTCGACACTATTTGGCGAGGAATTGTTAGGGCTCGCAGCTTTGGGCCTCCATTGTCATGATTGTCGATAATTTATTCGCACTGGAAGAACAGCTAGTCAGAAATTGAGAGCGTAACTTTTTTTTTTTTTTTGTTACTGCTAGCGACCTTGCGCTGAGTCAGCTTCTTACGCACTGTAGGAGGAGAAGAAGGAGAAGGGAAAGAGACAGAATGCAGGGATGTTAACCAGAAATGCGTCTGGTTGGCTACCCTTCTCCGGGGGACGGGCAAGAGGGAATAGTAAGATTAGATAGAGAAATGTCTCGAAAGGGGGCCCCAATGTATTTTACCCACTATAGGAAGCCGTGTCTTTCGGAGGAAGGTGAGACGAAAATCGAGGTCTCCGCCCTACGGTCGTTTTGTTATGTGTATTTGCGGGACCAAAAAAAAAAAAAAAAAAAAGAAGCTCGCTTTCGGTTTATGTTCGTACCCGCGTCTATACTAACTATAATTGTGAAGAAGCACTTGCCGGGGGGGGGGGTGTGTTTGCTCCGGGCGCACCAGGAAAAAGTGGTACACGATGCGCATGCCTATAAATGGTGAGCGTATAGGCAGTTCAAGTGTCGTCGTGAAGTAGCTGCCTGGTGATCACCGCTGTGGTATATACGACACGACGACCTTTCCATCAGTGGGCGAGAGCGCCTCCTCTCTGGACTGCTGCGCGTCAGTACAAAGGCGCGAGCTGCTTTTGCGGAGGGCTCACGCGTAATTACGGCAGCCCACGTGCCGTTATTGAGGCGCTCAGGGAGCTCTCGTATAGTTTCTGTGCTTTCACGCCACTCACGCACTTATTAGTGCGGTGTGCTTAGTTAACACCTAAAGCTCGAATTATGTAAGGACTATTTGAGCATGAAGCCACTGTTGTGGTGTAAAGATTGGCATGCGACGAGAAAGGAGACATGGAATACTTTCTGTGGCCGTGCCCGAAATTACAAGATGAAAGGGACGCTCTCCTAGAGAGTCTGCAAAAATAGTAAAAAAAATAAAAAATGACCTTCCGCATGCGTGCCTGCAATACCTTGTATTCCCCGAAGGATCAGTTGAGGCCCGCAAAGATACTTCATGTCTCGTTATCGCATTCTTAAGGGACACTAAAGGCAAATACTAAGTCGGCGTGGACTGTTTAAATACCATTCCAGAAACCTCGTATCATACAATGAATAGACTTAGTTTACAAGAAAATTACATCTGAAGGGTCCGCATACCTTTATGGCAATTCAAATCTCCCGCCACGCCAACCGGGGAGTGGTGACGTTGCATACGCCATCACCGCCCTTTGCTGCCGTCGGTGAGTAAAACGGCGCCCGACAGACGGCGGTACGGTGCGCCACTGCAGCTGCTTTTGGTCAAGCGGTGGCGGAGCGTTCGGGTGTCCCGCGACATCGCTTCTTTATTCTGGGATCACATGGAAGAAGAATTCCCTGCTATTTGCAGTTTGTGCGAGGTTCTTGAGCCAGCAAAACCAGCGCAGCACTACGCGATAACGCAATTACTGAAACACGAAAGCGCGGGCCGGGCGCAGTCAGCGAAAACAAAACCTTTGACCGCCCGCGTCGTTGTCAACGGTGTAATGTCAATCAGTTCTTGTTTCTAAAAATGAAATCGAACTCATGAAGTAGCATTTTCTTTCGTCTTATAGTAAAATACAATGATGTTTTTCTAACGAGTGATTGAGTACTAGCGACATAATTTACATGAGGAGTGCCTTCGTCATCGGCCAAGTACCTGAATGTCCCGGGGGAGTCTCTAATCCTGTCCTGCTTTTACCTCAATTTCTCAACTACTAAGGCTCTGTTCGCGATAATATTGACGCCTTAGAGATACTCGAGCACTAATCCATCACTTTAGCCTGACTTAGTATTTGCCTTTAGTGTCCCTTTAAGAGAGGCTGGTTTGGTGGACATGGTGAAACAGTGCAGTGACGCGACGTTCGGGCGGAACAATTGTCGTCCTTGAACGCCAGGCTAAACCCGCCTGTTGTTACAATCCACCACCACCACCGCCATCTTGATGCCTTATCTGTTCCTTTTTTTGTCATTGTTCATTGATACCTTTGGTCATAGCGCTTTTCGGAGACGGAGAAAATAAAGAGAGGAGGCAGGGATGTTAACTAGAATTACGGTTGGTGACTCGTCGGTGAGCAGCTAACGGTTGCCGGCAAGAGCGCTTATGTCCGCGTTTTCCAGCTACAGAGAAATGTTAGCTTCAAGGGATGAAGATGGGCGGGTGTACCACTGTTATTCGTTTCTTGGTCGATCCCCCGCCCTGGGTATAATACGCCACAGAGTTTGTCAGGTCATGATGATCATCTGCTTCTCTATCGATCGTCGATGTACTTTTTTTCCGCAACATTGCAACTGACGGGTGATCTGCTCCGGACCGCGATCAGTTCATTGCACTCCTCTCCTCGGAAGAGGCAGTACGTATGTCGAGTGAGCTCCTGAATAACACATTGCGGTGTGCTGAACGCGCTTTAAATCATAGATCAGGGGGCCCCGAAGAGGAGCGACGTAATTCTAAACGCATTTCTCTCCTCTCTCTCATTTACTGCTTAAACCGCCGCTGGAATTTTCGTTCTCTCTCTTATGCGCTGCTCCGACTCGTTTACCACTCAATTTACGACCCGGAATGGAGCCGGCAGTTGACGCCTCGGGCGCCGTCGCGCTTGTTTAATTAAACCGGCGCAGACCGTGAAGAGGGGGGCGTGGCGCACCGTGCCTGTTACGCAACTCGACGTTCGCCCGCCCGCAGCCGCGCGTCGTCGCCCATTGTGCGTCGCCGCGTGCGTTGTCGAGCGTCGCGTTAGAGCACTGGTTTGGGCCCCAGGTCGGCGGCGCTCAGCCGGAGCTCTGGTTCGGGGAGCCAGCGCGCGCTGCATTGCGATGAGGGGGGGCAACACGCGGAGCGTTGACAGGCCTATCGATCTTGCGCCTGATGTGTCTCGCGAACGCGGTGCTGTCAAGGTGCATAGCGAGGTGCGGTGCACGGCTGGATTGCGCGCGCTGTTTGGCCGTTCCGTTTTGTTGGACGCGATTTTTTTTCTCCTCTCTCCCGTGCTTTACTGCACTGAGGAGATTGGCTGCAATTTCGCGAGTATCCTGTGTCGGTTAGTTAGCTAATGGAGCTAGCTCTAACCGAGTAAACATAAAGGAAATGAAACGTTGCTTCCATTCGTGAATTCGTTCGTTGATTTTTTTTTTTACATACGCCATATTGTTTAGTGTGCAACAGCAAGCTATGCTAAAGAGAGAGAGAGAGAGAGAGAGAGGAGAAAGGGGGGAGCTAGAGAGAGAGATAATTACACGCGTGAACAACGTACTTTTCGAACAGAAGGTGTCTCAGTTTGACACATTTGCAATTAGCTTATGGA
>NC_051161.1:31169070-31301826 GCF_013339745.2 Dermacentor silvarum | reverse complement strand
TGGCAGAGCGGTGTTTTGCGGAAAATTTCTTGGTGGGGATTCTGAGGCATCTTGGTCTGGTCTTCTTGACGAGTTGCGATCACCTTCGGCCATATCAATGCTTCGCGCCACGCAAAGCTTGAAATCAAGGTACTCCAGAAGTTTTTTCTTTGGACGCCCTCTGCCTTCTTGTCTGCTCTGTACTGAAGCCAGCTGTTTACGCAAGCAAGATCAGACCTGTGAAGAATTGTACGCAGGTCCAACTGTTTGTGCGGCTCCCTTTGAGCATACAGGAGAGCATTCTGCAGCAAGTCAACACCACCCATATTTGCATTGTAGTTTCTGATGACGGATGGGCGCGGGACATCCAGAAACTTCTTGTCTTTCTTGCACCATCTTTTGCACTTATCTTCAGGCTCCACTCCAAAGGCAGCCGACAGCATCACAATGGGCTTTTTGTCGACCCATTTTGTGCAAGCAAGCGTGCTGTCTTGTGCGCAGTCGGCTGCGTCCGAAGTGCCCGAGATTTCTTCAACAAATCCTTGTCATTTGTGAAATGGGCCTCTTTTGGCATTCTGTTCTTCATCAGAGTGCCGGTGCCAAAAATGCCCTTCTTCATGAGCTCATCCATCAAACCGACCGAAGAAAACCAACGGTCACAGTAAAGCGTGGAGCATGCAGGCACTGTCTCAACCAGCTTCAAGACTGAGTTGCCCGATATGCCAAGGCCAAAGTCTGGAAACGTCTCTTTGCCTTTGTAAATTGCATAATCATAAATCAACCCGTCCTTTCCTGCGAGAACAAAGTTTTTCAGGCCCACAGGATTTGGTTTGTTAGGGATATACTGCTTCATAGGACAGCGCCCTGAAAATGGGATGACTTGTTCATCCACACAGAAGCAGTTGGGTCTTTCCAAGCCCAAGCAGCCCTTTCGCACCATCTCAACGAAAGGCGCAACCTTCCAAAGTCTCTCGCTCTTCTTGTCGTCATCACTGATGTCATCGTCAAGTTGGCAGCACGGTTAGATCGCAGTAAGAAGAAACGATCCCGTGGCATGGTTGTCGGCTACTGAGCTAACAGCCAGGCCCTTCTTCCAAAAAATCGTATTCTTGGATAGCCAATCACTCCCATCAGCATGGAACAACCCCGAAACTGTTTGACTTCCCTGACCACTGATTTTAGATATGATTCCACGCTCTCTCAGAATTCTCTGGTTTGTTTTCTCTCGGCCATTTTTCGAGCATGTTGTCATCTACGTACTGCTTGTAGTAGTCGGCAGGCGAGAACTCCAATCTAGCTTCCGAAAAAACACACCCCGTCTCGAGAACAGGCACATTGTTTGCTGGTGAAGAATTGGCTGCCTTCCACAGAGGACGCCTTTGCGAAATTCCTACGCCGCTGGAGCCGTCCGTCGTCACTATCAGAAGATGAACCAGCCTACTCCTCAGTGTCGGAATCATACGCGGCATTCACGTCGTCAACATCGTCTTCATTCTCGGAGTCCGAAATATCGGAAGTTTTCCGTCGCAAATTGATTGCATACTTCGTCTGCCTTCTTGGTGGATAAGCCTGAAATTACAAAGCAACGGGAAGTTAGACTTAAATTCCCACTGGTAAACTTTCATAAAAAAGAATGTGCTAGTCGGCCATCTGACTTCAATATAACACGCACATGAACCCAATGTCCCTGTGCGAGGACACTAAACTTAGTAAGCTGCGAAGGTCCCAATAAAGTCAATGGTTTTCTCTAAACGGTGTCAATGTGCTCTCCAGGCATTAAACCTTTGCACTCCGTTGCAATTTTTTAAAATGAAAAGCGTTAAGACCAACGATAAAGCGACTTACCTGGCCGTCTCGCATAAAACGTGCTGGCGCTGATTGCCGCCATGTTTTTTCCGAGCGGGAAAGAGAAATTTCGCCGAGCTCAAGGTAGATGGCGCCACAGACCTTGTCCTCCTAGAGGGACATTGGTTCTCTCCGCTGGAACAGCCGTTGTAGTTTTCTTCGCCTGTGAACCAATGTCCCTGTGGGGGGACAAATGGTCTGAGGAGGTTATAAGGTTTTCCCGTAAGCACATGCTCGATGTGGTCGATATATGAAGCGTATACCTGTTTGCAGAAGGGACGTGTCGGCGGTTCCCTTAGCTTCCATGCGCAGAATCGCACTGTAGCCACTCTTTTCGCCTCCACGTGTTCTTACCGCACTTACTTCTTCCTTCGTCTTTGCCGAGTGTAATCCTTTTCTCTCGAGCAGCGCAGCTCCGAACCACGTCGTCCCTGTATGCCGGTGCCGCAGGCTACGTCGTACCGGTATCGCCCCGCGAAGTCGGTCGGTCGATGGGCTCCTTTCCGCGCTTCCTTCCGCACGCCGTTGATCTCACCGCCTGCGGATATGTCCGCGCCCGCATGGCACCTTGCTTGTGTGTATAGTGAGGCTATATAGCTAGCTCGCTTTTTCCATTGTTACCGTTTCTGCTCCTCTTATTCTTACGCCTTGGACTGTGCTGCCCATAACAGTGTTGTTCTCAGTTCGCGAGCCATCGAATCCGCACGCCGTGCTACGAATATATAATATATATATATATATATATATATATATATATATATAATATATATATTATATATATAGATATATATATAGATAAAAGAAAGCAAGGAGAAAGACGCCTAAGCGAACGGATGTCTCTTACACTCACGTCATGGCGAAGGTGCTCGGTTTTTCGTTATACCCGTCGAACTGCTGCGAAAACGTGCCAAACACCATGAACCCTTAATAAGGACGCCTAACCGTGTTCTTGCTATATGAGCTAACACATTTTCTCGTCGCCTCCCTCTTCAGCACTCTCCATCTCACTTTATTTTATTTCGCTTTATTTTTCTTATTTTTTTTTTCTCTCGTACGGCTTCGAAAAGAGTTTCCTATACAAGGTTTTCAGTCTCGGAGAGGGACCACCTCACGTCGGGAAAATTATTTTATCTTAGAAGTATTGTTATTCACGCCCCGAATATACATGGAGATCGTGTCGTACGCTAGTTTGTTCTTCTACGAGCGTATATGTAAAGTATTTACGAATCCTCGAGCCTTGCCGTAGGTTCCCTTCATTCACGTTTCTATTTATCTGGGATTTTTTGTTTATGTTGTATACGCGACCGATATTAGCTGGAATTATTATTATGAACAAGAAAAGAAAGCCTCCGTAAGTGCTTTCTCCGGAATGGCGCCTCTGCCGAAAGCCTTCATTCACAGAGTGCACTGAGTTATGTGTTTCCTCCACATTATTCATTCATCTTGTAATGAATAGACACTTCGAAGGGCTCCGACTTGCGTAGCTTCCTTTATCGCGATATTCCTTCGTTTCTCGAACAACATATTAAACGCGCCCGTGACAGACTTCGCTCTTTTTTTTTTACCCCCGTTCATTCATGAAAATGACGCGCGCGCGTTAGCTGTCCGGCGCGAACATGATCGATGGAAGTTTACTCTTGACTCCGTCCCGCCTCTGTGCTTCATTTCTTATGGAGCACGAAGTGCCGGTGGCACTGGTGTCTTCATCCTTGTAGAACGTACTTTTCTTTCAAATTTTTTTTTTTCACCCGGGAGCTTCTTAGATCAGCGGAAGTAAACACGGTCATGTAGTTTCTTCCCAGTTTCCTTGCGCACGTTCATTCTTGTGTGATTTTTTCCCCTTTAATTTGTCTCTCTCGCCGTCCATACTGCTTTTCACTAATACGGTTCAGCGTATTGGAAGCTAGAGATCGTGCCAACAGGGTCCGCAGTCAGGAAACACATGCTGGTGCAGGTAGTAGAACTTAATGGAGTCCAACTGAACAGGTTGAAAGCATGAGCCTCCGGCTACTTCATTCCACTTATTTATAGAGAGATATTTTATTGATAGGAAAACCAGAGAGGTCGGCCTGAGCTAGTGCGCTCTAGTCTGTTACTCTGCACTGGGGAAGATGGGAAGTGGAGTGAAAGTACTGGGATGGACGATGGTGAGAAGTGGTGAGGGTTCATGTGGAAAATATAAAATTTTTATATCTCTGCGGCGTTATGGAACTTACAGGTGACGCTGGCCAGTGATTGGCTGAAGTGACAAACCCGCTTTCCACTAGGCTAGGAGTGAGCTCGATGGCCGGCGTCTACCGTGTTGTAATGTGAGCATTCTTGATTCGTCACCTCACGGGCGCCGGCCATTTGTAAACCGCTGTTTTAGAGTGAGAGCTCTATTACGCCATGTCTTGCAAGGTCATTCATAGCGTCGCAGTGACCTTGAGTCGCCAGAGCGCGAGCCGTCGTAGCGCGAACCACCGGAGCGCAAGTGTGGTAGGTGTGACGTCACGCCACGTGATCCGCTGCGGAGAGGCGTCGCAGCTGCGCTCGCTCGGAGCCTCGCCGCTGCGGTACCACGTGACTAGGCGAGGGTTTAACGGCTGCTTAGCCAGCGCTTGGTCGCTCAGTCTCGCCATGGATGGCGCGCGGCTGGGCCGTCTGTGGGTGCGCTTCAGCGCAAGCGAAAGGCTGAATCCAGTCATCCAGTAGATATAGCTAGACGGCAGGCAGCGAAATCTCAAGCAAAGGCAAAGTTGCTGCTGAAACACCGAAGCAAAGGGAGGCCAGGTTAGCGCGTTATAGAGAAGCTTACCAAGCGCGGAAGCGTGCATTAATAAAACACTTTGTGCATAGCCTTTGCAAAACCAAGCCAAACAGACATTTCGCTCGTGATAACTAGGCTTCCAAGAGTTAAACCTCTTTCTTTTTTGCCGAGATGCGCGGTTAGAACTCGTTACGTGCGTATGATTTGTGTTTAGCTTACGCGGACTCTAGCGCCCACAACGCTGAATGTTTCTAAAGTACGACACGATTGGGGTATAGCGTGCTAAAGCTGCAGTGCGTTTCAGATCCCGCAGCCTTGCACAGTTTTAGTGAAACGGGAGCGAAGAAGCGATATTCGGCTCCTTCGTTCATCGCCGATTCACGCCCTTCGTCGTGTGTATTGGAGGTGAGCACTGCTGCTTGCGAAGAAGAAACGAGGATTGATTGAAACAAATGTACCTTGCAGAGAAACACACCGGATACGCCGTTCGTCTTTCTCACTATTCAGTCTCGCCTTCTTTTCCCTCGTTCGTGTCGATTCCGTTATTTCGCTCCGGTTTTCTTGATTTGGGTCCGAACATCCCGGACCCTGGAGGTTTAGAAGAGCGTTGCTTCGATACATTCATGCTTATTCGCCAGGATTTGTACGTAATAAAACGAATGGCTTTTTCGTCCTTGGTTGAATCCTCCTGTAGTACGTTTTCTTTCCTAGCCATGAAAGACTGACAAAAAAAAAGAGAAAAAGAAGAAACTATACGGCATAAATTAGGAGAAACGCGTTTAATCTGACTCATCGATTTTGACAGAGTTTCGCGAATATGTTGATTGGTGCTCCGCCTGAACGCGCCTCTGGTTGAAGCTTACGGCTGATTTCGGACTTTGAGCGCGTTCATCGCGGGAGGGCGAACATTTTGCTGCGTTTGCGTTCAATATACTCCCGCATATCTGCACAATGGTAGCAGTGAACATCAGTGTACGGCCATGGTTGAACCGGTACTTTCCGTTACTGGCGTCGTTACCACCCTTCTGGCTTCGTTCGGCTTTCAGTAGTAGTAGTGCCGAGGATAAGCACGCTTGCCTTTAGACCGATGGTTGGTCTTGTTCTCGCGGCTATGGTCAGTGTACACTGTTGAAGCAAAATATTGTTACATCACGTCGAGGCTGGTGAAGCAACGGCAGAAACGGCAGAGTGATGGCGAAAAGAGCGATGCCCAGTATACAGTGTTGCAGTTGGTATATCACAAGGATCCACATCTACATCTGCAACTGCTGCCGCCCTATTCATGGCTGATCTCCCGTAGTGGGTTGAGCCATGCCTATAGGCACCAAACCAAACCAAACGAACCGAAAACTTCACGGCCTCTTAAAGTAAACATCGTTTCCCGCCCGTAACGATGTGATTAAAGGTCAGTTTGTTTCCAAAGCCGGCGTTCAGGGTGGAGCACTCTGTGACCACACCTTATATTAGAGAGAGAGAGAGAGAGAGAGAAGAGAGAGAAAAGAGAAAAGAACATAGTCAAACTGTTCATACGGTGGTTCTTCTAGATCTTTCGTACATGGGTATAGTTTCAGGTGTCGCGCAGCTTGTGTAGGCTCGGCGTAATGAAGGCATATTGATTGTTGCATTTTAATTGGTGCGAACACGAGCTCAGATCCCGACAAGAATGTATCGTCCGGGACCTTCACTCTTTAGTGTTGTTCCATATTCTCGTGATTCCTACGGCGACACCTTCGTTTGGACTAGGCGGTGATTACCTGTTACGTACACTATAGTTCAGAACAGGATAAATTACAGCACTGAGCAGCATGTGATAAGACTATCGTTTTCGTCCTTCGTCTTTTGTCTTTATTTTTTCTTGTTGCGTTCAATTTTTCGCAATCTTTTCGTTGTGCATCTTACGTGCGTTTTGTGTAAAAGACTTTATTTCTGGTGTGCATTCGTTTCAAAAATATGTTTGTCTTCCGGCATGACATCATCTTTTTTTTTTCTTGATTGTCTATTTTGTGCGTTCATTATTTTGGGTATCTCGACTCAGCGCCTGGTGTAGCTGCTGAGGTTGTATTAACGCTTGTTCTCTTATCCATAGCCTTCACGACTTACGTAAACGCGCGCCTGTTGGTACTCAGCGTCCTCCACTGCCAGGGTATTTTCTTGCCGATGGAGTAAGCTTAACGTAATGCCCATTTCGTGTGCGACTTAACGTAAGTGCACGTGCAAGTGAAGGCCGATATGCTTGGAAACTATAGCTGTAACTTTCGTGTTAATTTAAGTTAGGTTAGGTTAGGTTAGCATTTTCCCAAAATGCTAACCTGCATTTTTTCCCGCACCTTGCCCCTATAGCTTGCGTTTTCAACAACGCCGTGTTAGAAGTATCAACGGTGCGTGCAGATAGCTTGCCTAATCTATTTGCTTGTATGTGAAGCCTCGCAAGCGGAATGCGCTGGGGATATAATCGCGCTATAGCCGTAAACGCTGAGAGCTTAGTGAGCCCTGTTGGGAGCCTATTGTAACGGGCCAGGCGTGGACGCTCCTTTCTTGGCCGCTTAACGGCGACAGACGGTGCTGTGACGGTGTGCGGCTGCCGCTAATCTTTAAGTGCGCACATTTTCAGCACTTGCGAGGCCGTGCCACACCAAAAGCGCTTCGAGGTAGCCTATCGTTCAAGCAGCGCCGAGTTGCCCCGTTGTACCAACAGGAGATTAGATTACGCTGTCAAGCCTTTGTGGAGTGCGCACCGGGTTTGAAAGAGAAGCAAAATCTGCTCTGTGTCGCCTCTGGAGTTTTTACGTTTTCCCCTTAAACTACCTTTTTTTTCTCCCTCCCTCCTGCTCTCTCTCTCTCTTTCGCCCACTGGGCTGTTGGCTTCCGCGTACAGAAAGCTTTTCTGGACGGACACGAAATCTCGTCCGAGGACGAGCACAGAAGACTTCGAAATTGCGTTCGCTACGCCCTGCTGGTAAGTTCTCTTTGTCGACGTTACAGGTGCGCTTCACGTTTTTCCCTCTCTTTCTCTCTCACTTCTGTTTGGTCCTCGGTTCGTACTCGATTGTGCCTCGTTTCGTCTTCCTGTATTGTGCATAATGGAAGCCTGGCACGCTTTTTGTTGGCTTGGCGGGACCGTCGCTCTTTCTGAAGCTGCGTATCTATTACAAGCGTTCACCCAATTTCACCCGCTGCATTTCAAACCACGAGGAATTCCTTGTTAAGGGAGGCATCTGTGTCGTGGTTCTTGGCATTTCTTCGTACGGTCTGTTCGTCGCGCGTCGCCTTGCAGTATTTGCATTCGGCTGTGGCCGTCGCAGCGTACATGTTTTTTTTTTCTTTGTTTTTTTGAAAGCTTCAGCGCACACGACACAACTTTCGCAACGCCCCCCTTAGTCACTGGAGTTGTAATAATTGATAGGAGACGTAGGAAGGCCTCTCCTCTTTTCTTTGTTATTTTCCACACAGTGCGACTATTGCCTCCTTCGTATGGTCTCCTACCCAAATATTTGATCGAGAGAACGAAACGCCGAAGCTATGCTGCGTGTGTCACGAAATTCGGTCAGCTGCCGTCGCTTGTAGGCACTTTACGGAAGGCCCCTCCGACCTAAAAGAAATTGATTTGACGGATAGCAGAGGGCAATTCAATCTTGATCCGAATCGCAGCGTTGTCAGGGTGGCGAGGTAAATTGCCAACGACGTCGAGTAAGGCACCTTCTCAAAAGAAACTCAAGTGAGCGGAATCGTTTATCCGAAAATAAAATGAAATATTTAAGCCAATGTATCATTTCGTGTAGAGAATCTATAATTTCATCTTGCTTTGACATAAATGTGCTTGGTGTTGAGCATCTTTATGAACGGCTTATCAAAAACGTTGATAAAAAAAAAAAAACATCCGAAGAAAGTTATCATCTTTGATGATAACGCTGCCTACGGTTGGCACACTAGCTTTTTTTCTTAGTGCCGTGGTGACGACTGTGTGGGCTTTTGTTTTGTTACGGAGTTAAGGAGTTACAGACTTGGCACTTCATTCTTGCTCGAAGATCCCGTGATTTCGTTCAACTTTCTAAGAACTTTCGAGAGCGCGAACCGAAATTCTGCGGCCGTCAGTCACATAATTTTTTTTTAAATGCTATGCGCAATCAGTTTTGCTCTTGTTGCATCGGCGGTTGCCTACACACAGCATATATGCGTCTTACGTGTGTTTGAACGAGGAAACCGCAGTTGACCCCGGGTTAAAGTTCCCTTTTAAGCGAGAACAGTCTTTTTTGCGGCAAATTGCGAAAAGTAGAAGTAGGGTGTGTTCTGGTTCATAGTTTGTTTTTTCTTCTCTCCTTGACGATGTAAACATGGCTCGCGCGTGCTTAACCGTGTCGCACTTTCCACACGCTGTTGCTCGTTGTTCCTGCGTGAAATATTATTGCCTTTCTTTCTCTCTGTCCTCCTGCTTCCCCGCGAAACGTTGAAGCTATACGCCGCGATCTGACCTGGGTGGTGGCCGAAATCAATTGTGCGAAGTGGCTGTCCGTTTTCTGTTACCCGTGCAGTGCGACCTCGTTTGGCTGTCTGGCACTGTTACGCGAAACGTTTCGTTTTGCTTTGGTATTTCATGTTATCCGTTCGCCGTCTTTCTTTTTGCAAATCTTTTTCTTCTAAAAGTGCAAAGCGAACAAAAAGCGTTTCCTCGCTTGTACTAAATAACTGCAGTTTTTTCGTTTTTTTTTCGAAAGCTGGTGCCATCTCATCAGTGGCCGCATTTGCGCAGTACGTTACGTAACATGTTGTTGGCGATTGGCTTGCGTCCGTGCGCTGGCATATCACGATAGTTAAATTGGTATAGCAAATAGCTTGCTTCGTCACGTTGGAAGGCCATCTTGCACTGCGTTCGGATACGCCTTTGTGTAATCAAGACGCTTTTTTCTTTTTTTGTCCAGCAGTGTTGTGAGCGGCGTTAAAGCGTAGCTTCCGCGGTTTCACTTGCAAGCCATTGGTACAGCCATTGGCCAGTCAGAAATAATGAATTTTTTTTTACCTGCATAAACGTGTTGAATTGGGATGGCTGGTACATTTCGGAACTCCCCCTTTCCCTTACCCCTAGTGTAGGGTAGCAAACCGGACGCTCTTCTGGTTGACCTCCCTGCCTTTCCTCTCCTTGCTTTCTCTCTCTCCTTCTTGAAGGTAACAATAACGCGCAAGAAACAGGACCAAGACGAGAGTAAATTAACACATCGCCGTGTTTGTCTACTGTCATCTTAATACTGTATTTTGCGCCTGTTACCTGAAGTTCAAGCTCCGAAATATTTCGCTGCCGACAACACCGTGAAATCTGTCAACGATGACCAGCTGACGCCATTTATATAGCTTCGACAATGCTGTATGATTTTAGCTCGGCACAGGACGCTACATTGTCCCCTGCCTTTGCCCCCCGCTGTCCTCTCTGTCCAGCGATGTCGTATAGTGGGGGCGGCGTGCGCGGTCCGTTTTCTGGCTGTTTCGCTTCGACCCGGTTTCCGTTCGTTCCTTCGTGAATTCTGCGCTCTTGGTCATAAATAATGGCCCGCGCGCGCGGGGGGGCCGCACAATCGCTGCTTGAGGCTGAGAACGGAGGGACGAGCAGCAGCGAGTCACGTGGCCACGCGAGGCCGCGGGGCCTCGCGTGGCCCCGCGGCGGAAGCGCGGCAGGTCGCATTGAGCGCGCGTGTAACGCACCTGTTCGGAGCGGAAGCATACATGAGCTGCCAGCCGGGAGCAAACACCCGTCGGATATGCCGCTGGCATGTGCAATTGAGGAGCGGACGTTATTAACGCGATGGCGTTAAGGGCCTCGTGCCGCAGAAAATTCGGCGTTGGCGTCGTTGGCGGGAGTAATCGTGCCGAACCACGTCATCCCGAACCACCCCAACCGGGCAGGCCCTTCGCGTGGCGCAAGGTGTTAGTGAACAAAAATTGAATTACTCAGTGGAAAATCCGTCAGAAAAAAGCGAAAAGTACGACTAACCGCAACCTAGAGACGTGATAGCGTCGGATTGTAATTTGAATATACGAGAAGAAAGCCATGATAAGCAGCCAAGGATGTTTCAATGCTATCGCGCGTTCCACTCTTAAAGGCGAAGCTTAAGCGTTCTGCAAATTTTTTTTTCGCTGTAAGGACGAGGACATTGCTTCCGCATTTATCGCTGACTACTTCGCTTTGCAGTAAGTACTGCTCAGTTTTTCTCATCTTGTGATTGTTTGTCATGTGAACGTTCGGGCTGTACGAATGTCATCGGCTGAATGGAAAAAAAAGCTGACACCTACCATGTAGAATATATTTTGAAACTGCAGAGGAGAGTTGTGCCGCTTTCCTCGGGATAAAAACCTTCGACAGGTGAAAAAATCGTCCTGGTACAGACTTTAAACCTGGAACCACCACTAGACCGGCGCAGTCACTCTGAGTGCGTTGGCGCTTTTTGACCAGAAAACTGGCCCTTGTGCCATTAAAATAAATAAATAAATAAATAAATAAATAAATAAATAAATAAATAAATAAATAAATAAATAAATAAATAAATAAATAAATAAACAAACCATTCAATCAATGAATTAATCAATCACTCTGAATGCGTACAACGTGCACTTCTTATCCGTCCGTTTCCTGCTTCACGCTTTTCACTTCCTCAGGAGAGTAGGGTAGCTAACCGAGCCTTCCTTCTGCTTAATATCTCTGCCTTAACTTCTCCGTCTGCGAATATTTCTTCCGTTGACGTGTCCACCATACGTGAGACAGTTATTGCACTTTTCTTCTTTATAGGAATCTCTCTCTCTCTCTCTCTTTCTTCAACTGCGAAACTTTCTTTCCGAGGAGATCGTATATAGGGCAACGTCTCCAGAAAATAAAAACAACAAAATCGGGAGAGATCATCTATTCAAAGGAATTTCAGAGCTTGCTCCTGCGGAGGCCCTAGAAAGAAGTGCACGAATAATTTAACTCCAATGCGTCTCTCGTACAAAGTGCCAGGTCGTTACTGTAGTTCAGCGGCATTTCCTGCTTATGAATTGACCGTCGCGTTTGCCGCTTTCTTCCGTAATCGCTTAGAGGGCCGTATACAATCTGGTGGAGACGGAGCGCACGGACGCACGCGTCTTTGTGGAAGGGACATTTTGTGCGAGTGTCCCCACTTCCTCTCTGGGCGAGCGCGACGCGCCTCGGCGTCGTGGGCAAAGCTGGCAGCTCGCGCAGTGAAGGGCAGGAAAGTGTCGCTGCTGGCGGGGCAGCGCCATTGACGTGCCCGTGCCTCTTGCCCTCCCTCCTGCCACCCGCCCTATGCGCTCGCTTTAGCCAAATTGCGACCGCCGCGCGATTTGTAGTCACGTCTCGCGGGCTCTTCTCCTTTGGTGCTGACCCGAGGCACACTCATCTAGCGCTTTGCTGTATCTTCGCGCGACGTTTGTTTTTCTTTTCTTCATTTGTGAAATGTTTGTGCTTTGTTTCGCAGGATTTCTTTATTTTTTGTCGTCTCTTGCGGTTCGCATATCCCGTGCGTTTTGTCGTTTTGTGCGAGCGCGCGTCAATTTGTGCTCGTGTCGTGTTGTTGCCGTGCCTCCGTGGGCTGTCTCCGTTTGTGGGCTGCTACTCTTACGAGCGCGTTTGGTTGTTCTATATTGTTTGCGCGCGGTGTTTGCGTGTGTTATGTCCGTGCCCGCGCGGTTACGTCGAGCGCACATGGTGTGATATGTGTGTGCGGACATGTTCGTGCACGTACTCATGAGGGAGAAGGGGGAGGTGTCCGAGTTGTTTATGTATATCTGCTTTGAAAGCTATTTGTTTCTTTTGTTCTGTTTTGAGCGTTTTTTACCGAGCGGAGAACGGTGTTGGTAAAACGATATCTAACGTCGCTTCGCTCTTTTGCTTTGTGTCCCCCCGGGGACATTTTGTGAGAGCCGCGACGTAGTCGCTGTTTGCTTACTCGTGTAGTGGTGATTGCTTTCGTCGGCTTTTATATAAAAATAAATTAAAATTAAAATCGTGTGCGGTTCTTCGTTCGAGAGGACTTTGCAAACGAAATTCGCTTTAAGGAGAGGTGAAGGAAGATAGTCAGGACATTTTACTCAGTTAAAAAAAAAAGAGTATGTACACTTAAAATGCATAAAAAAAGAAGAAGAAATCTGCGGGAATGCTTTAGGCAGTCCTGGCACTATTGCTGCATGACACAAAGATAAGCGGCAGGGTGTTGTTAAGACGAAGTTTAAATTATTGTTGTCTACCATCAAGTGAACTTATCATGCGCTGCCTCTTGGAAACTTTCGTGTGTTTGATTTTTTTCGATTGCTATAACTGGGCGCGACCGCCGCTCAAGCATGACGATAAATGTGTCTTGCTCTTTTTTTTTTTTTTTTTTTTTCGCCGGGACATCTATGTGTGTTTATGTACGTTGCTGTCAAAGGATGAAACACTTTTCGAGATAGCGTGGTTATATTGCTCGAGAAACGCCAGCCATAATCGTAGTAAGCACTCACCGCGGTAGTTCCCTCGCTATGGCGTGGCGCTGCTCAGCACGAGGTCACGTGTTCGAGTCCCGATTTAGGCGGTTGTATTCTGATAGGGTAGGAATGTAAAAACAAAGTACCGTTCTCTGGGGAGAGCTCGTTAAACAACACCAAATGGTCAATTATAATCCCGGGTCTTCCTCTGCAGTGCCCTTCATAAATGCACTGTGTAGTTATGGGACAATAAACATCTCGGAAGTAATTTTGATAGGTCGGCCTCTTTGACGGGGGAAGCGCCTGTTGGTTTCAGCGCATGCGTTGATGTAGTACTTTCACTGGCCCTTATGTTTTCGTTTATTGCGTGTGAATTAACAGGAGTTATCCGCTAGCTGGCGAGTTAAATACCGAGCGGCTGTTTTCTATAATCCTCACTAAATCTTGGCCGTTACGGAAATTCGTTTGTTGGGAAGAGAGAAAACAGACGGTGCCGTTGATACTGAAAAAGGTCACGCATCGCGAGTTCTCTTTCGTTCCTCTATTAGCCTCCAGGTATGTCTTAGTCTTTTGCACCTGACCGTAGCCGTGTTAATCGTGACGTGAATTGTTCGCATGCTGTGTTCCACGAAACGCGCGTTTAGTCTATTTTTGGTGTCTGCGTCGTACGTATACATACAGCTCCCGTCACAATTGCCTAGAGCGCGACGCACTTGCTTCGGTGTGCGTTTGCAACGTTTAGCGGACGAGAAGACGCTATTTCGACAAAGAGTGCGTCTGCTGCTTCTAAACGCATGCACAGTCAGACCTGCCAAGTTTTACGATTTTATCGTAAAGTGCCCGATTTTCAGTACATTATTACGAGTACCGTAATGACAGCTATATTTTTACGATTATTCACGTTTCGTGCCGAAAATTTTGCAAAATGAACGTCGGCCCGCACAATAAAATCTACTGGCTGCGTCTCGCCATGTCGCGAGGCCATGCTGGCAACACTGTATCGGCTTGTATCCGGCTTGAGCCAAAGCCGAAGACCGTTGACTTCGCGCAAATGTGCTTGCTTTTCTTTGTTGTCCCGTGGGCTTCGTGTGGTGCGTTGTGTACGTTCTTTTTTTTTTTTTTTTTTTTTGCCGGATCTGTAACGCATGATCCACTGCAAGCTGCTCACAAGATGTCTGAGAAGAAATACTTCCAAGTGATTATCGCCAGTTATTCGACTGACTTTCCATTTATGAAGAGGTCGCGTAAAGGTGAACGCTACGCATTTTGTAGTTTGTGCTGCTGTGACGTGAACATAGCGCACGCTGGTCGCCGGGACATCGTGCTTCATCTTAATACGAAGAAACACAAAGACTCGGCGAAACTAGTGGACTCCAACGTGAAACTTGGAGGGTACTTCAGCAGAGCGGATCTCGATGCTACAACTCGAGCGGAGTGCCTTTTTACTGCGTTCCTGATCGAACACAACGTGCCGTTCACAGCTGCTGATCATGCTGGAGACCTCTTTAGGAAAATGTTCCCCGATTCGAAGGAAGCCAAAAACTACGCCTGTGCAACAAAGACCACTGCAATTGTGAAGGAAATGGCCGACAATGCGATCGACGAGGTGATAAGCCACCTAAATTAAGCACACACCGTTCTCGGTCGCCACTGACGGGAGCAATGACGCCAGCAAGGATGCAAAACTTTATCCCATCGTGGTGACGTTCTGTGACAGGACTGTTCGCACAGCCTTGCTCGCGATGCCTGCTCTCGAAGGCGACTCCACGGGACGAAACATTGGTGCGCTTGTTGTGGACACGCTAAAGAGCAAGAACATACCCCTCCAGAACTGCATCGGTATGGCGTGTGATAACGCGCCAGTCATGATTGGAACGAAGAATGGAGTTGCTGCTGTGCTTAAAGAAAGTCATGAGAACATCGCCATCGTAGGATGTTGTTGCCATTTGATCAATCTGGCGGCACAGAAAGGCTCAGAATGTCTTCCAGTGAATGTCGATGAGGTATTAGTTGATGTTTTTTACTACCTTGAGAAAAGCTCGAAAAGGAAGGACAAGCTGAAAGCTTTCCAGTCTCTCCACGATGTAGAGGCCAAAAAGATGTTGAAGCATGTCAGCACTAGGTGGCTGTCCCTCGGCAGGAGCCTGAAATGGTTTGTGGAGCAGTGGCAGCCACTGCTTAGCTTCTTCCACGGTGAAGTAAAGCCATCTGGACCGGTCTTGAAGCTACCCATGAAACCATGTGACCTCAGGACTGACCCTCAGAAAAAGAAAACAGAGAGCAGTCATCAGAACAAAAGACCACGACTGGACACCAGTGCTCCTGTGTTGGATACAGCTTCTTCCAAGCGAGTCCAAAACCGCCCACATGGCAAGATCTTGAACAGAGAAGAAAGACTATTCATGTTCCTTTCGTCAGAGGTCAACAGGGCATATTGTGACTTCTTGCTGTCGGTAATTCCCGAGTTTGAAAAGGCGAACGTATTCCTGCAGTCTGGAGCCCCTCAAGTACATCTGCTCCGAGAAGTGCTTAGCAACCTGCTAAGAGAGCTGATGTTGCGGTTTGTCAACCTTCAGTTATCAAAAGAACTGATGTGCTGACCAACATTGACTACATGTCTTCCGCCAACCAAAGAGATGATGAAGACCTAGTAATTGGCAGTCAGGCCACGGAGAGCTTGCAAAGCCTGAAGAAAGAAGCGAAGGAAGAGTTTTTTACTCGTATCAGAAGGTTCTTCGTAACAGCAACAGAGTACATGATCTTCAAATTTCAATTGAAGTGTGAACTGTTGAAGAGTGCAGAAGGGGCGAGGCTTGCTTCTATTGAACACGCCAGGTTTGCTGATATCAAGTACCTAATCAACCGCTTCCCAGTGCTTGTACCAGTTCAAGAGGACCCGCCGTGGTTGCTCAGTGGCTATGGTGTTGGGCTGCTGAGCACGAGGTCGCGGGATCGAATCCCGGCCACGGCGGCCGCATTTCGATGGGGGCGAAATGCGAAAACACCCGTGTACTTAGTTTTAAGTGCACGTTAAAGAACCCCAGGTGGTCCAAATTTCCGGAGTCCCCCACTACGGCGTGCCTCATAATCAGAACTGGTTTTGGCACGTAAAACCCCATAATATTATTATATTACAGTTCAAGAGGAGCAAGGTATGAATTCTGCTTTGGACGACATTCAGGCCGAGTTTGGCCGTCTTCAGTTGGAAGAACTACCCGCTGAAGTAACTAAGCAGGAGCGGATTGACGAGCAGTGGCGTGTGGTCTCCGATCTTCGAGAAGTGGATGGTACTGTGAAGTATGCTAAACTTTCTAAAGTTATGTTGGGGGTCTTGACACTCCCGCATAGTAATGCAGAGTGTGAAAGAGTTTTCAGCAAGGTAAAAAAGGCGCACACACAGTTCCGTGCCTCTATGTCAAAAAAGACAGTGGAGCAGTTGCTTGTTGCAAGATGCGCCCAGTCGGGGAAGTTCCATGAGCAGGTCTTTGATAAAGACTTTCTGAGGAAGGCCAAGGCCGCAACGGCCTCTGTACTAGCCCAGCCCTCCACTTCCAAGATGTAAGAACCTTGTGTGCCTCTTGTGTGATATGTTTGTTATGTATTTTATTCAGCTAAGCGAGTTTCTGAGAAATAAAACGACATTTTAGTATTTTTCTATGCAATTGTAGTATTTTTTGGCATCTTCTGTAGTACTTGTTGCAGTGTGGGGTTGGCAGGTCTGCACAGTGAAACAGGCAGTGTAACACTTCTTTTTAACGCGATAGAGTTTAGGGCCCCGTGTCGCAGAAACTCCGGCGTCGACAACCGGTGTGTGATCGCGGGTGGCGGAGAAACTCATACAACCACATCGATCGCGCAGGCTTTCCACGTGGTGCAAGGTTTTGGTGAACCAAAGATTAAATGTCTCACAATGAAATTCTTCAGAAAAATGGGAAAGTACGACTTTACCATTCGGCGGTGGATTTGCCGTAGGATTGTAATTTGAATGTACGAGAAAACCTAATTCTGCTACGAGGAAACTCCAAACACAAACCCCTTTTCCAGCATTTCTACCAGACCTGCGTGCGTCGGGGCAATAGCAAACAATTAATAAAATAATAAAAAAAAGGTGCTAGGGCGTTCACATTTTAACATAAGACCACTTATATTGCCCCTGGAAAAACGTCTTTCCAGCAATGCATTTCAGTTTAAAAGTGAAGCCGACTTTAAGGGGATCGGTGTAAGCTTGGTCTTTGTAAGCTGGCTTTCCCACGTTCAGTGTTGCAGTGAATGAAGCCTACTTGCCGTATGCGAACGATGCAATGCGAACGGATCCCGATAACGCTATCGCGTTCTACTCTAAAAGGCGAAGCTTAAGTGTCCTCCAATATTTTTTGGGGTTGACTCCAGCTTGTCAGTGATGCCCTATACGGCTTCACTATCGCAAGGCTGCGATATGAAGGCAGCCTGTAATCGTCGTGTGTGGACAGTTGACCGTGCACAGCTCCTGCTGTTATCGTTGGAGTCGAGACGAGCAAGTGTCGGTGGCTTCTTCGTTACGCAGCGCGTGCTGAGAAACAGCGTCACTCTTGATCCAGCAACGCGGCCGCACCCAGAAGCGCACTGCTTTATCTTTCCTTATTATTATTTTTTAAATAAATGTATGTAAGGAGATGTCGGCTGCTCCTCTGCTACATCGTGCAAAAGAGGAACGCCCGAGAAAAACAAAGCCACACCGATAGAAATGCACTCGAGAGCACGTAAGCCACAAGTTAACAATTAAAGTTCACAGGCTATAAGCAAAGCCAATGCAGTCCGTATGAAAAAAAAAAAAAAAGATGGTCTGTTCGAGACGGTCCAAGAGAGGCCTTTTAGGTGTGGTCAATTTTCGTTGTATTGTGACGCTTAAGCCATTTTAGATCGGTATGTACCGATGGCTTTACCGCGCTGCCGGCATGTGCTAAACAAACAGCCACTATATATTGTCATAGTTGTTGCTAAGTGTCATAGCTTTCCGTCTCTTGAGTTACGAGTGAAGCTGACTAATAATATTTACATTGTTAGATACTTGTTCTTTCATGTTTACCCGCTAACAATGTATAATTTCTTTGTGCTCCTTTCTCTTTGCTAATTCCCTGTATAATTGATGTGACAACTATGGCTAATTTTTTTAGGCTAATACGCCTGCCTTTGGATTCATTGGACGCCTTCCGTCTGCCTTCAAGCATTTCCGTCGTAGCACGTCTGGACAATTCAATTGCAGCTCCCCTAAATGTACCGGAAAGGCATTGCAGCCTCCCCCTTTCTTTTTGTCAATTTATTCGGAATCCTTAATTGTGACGTTTCTCAAACGCATTGTCACTTCCTTTTCTACTGTGCAATGCTCTGCCTTCGTATTCAAATTTATCGGATTAAAGGATGCGTCTCTTTCGCGCTTTTGTTTGGTACGTTCGCTTCCCGAGACAAGTTTAATAGACACGCGAAGTGTCTAAAAAGAAAACTACTTTGGAATGAGCTATGCGGAATCAGCACGGGTTGGGTCGAAACAATGACGTCAGATTTCTTTTAGTTTTTTTTATTACAAAGCGGTAAGCTCTCACCGTTGTTTCATTTTGTGTTTTCTTGTATTCGCGACTACTATCGTTAATCGGCCTTTTGCGGGGCGCTGCTCTTCATTGCCCGTGATTATTATTGTGATTATGATTGCTACGCACCCACGTACGTCTCCAGTTTCTTTTCTTCAAGTCGGCGTCGAACACTTTTCGGCGTCTGCTAATGGAATGGGGAAAGGTAGGGTGAAAGTGTGCCTATCCTTTATTACGGCTGGGTCGCCGACGACGAAAGGCCAGTAATTCTTCGGCGGCCTGGCGTGAAGTGCATTAGATTTCTCTCAAGACGTTATAAGAAATTCGTCGGCCTTTCCCGCCTCTTCGAATCTTTCTCTCTCTCTCTCTCTCTCTTTTTTTTTTCTGCCGGACGCTTTCCTTTCGTCTTACGACTGGTTCTCTCGAACCCTCTTTCTCGTTCTCCCCTAAGTGCCCGCAGAGACGTCCCACTAGACTATTCTGCGAGAGAATCGCGGATGTCGCGCTTTTCGAAGCTGCGGGAAAAAGCTATTGCAATTTTCGTTTTCTTGTCGTAGTCGTCGCTGTTATTGTCGCGCATGCCGCATTTTGACGACTTTTTTTTTTGTCTTGTCTTTGGTGGCGATGTCGGCATAATGCGATTTGAAGCGTCTTCGCCGAACTTGTAATGCTGGCCGAACGGCTGTATGCCGTGTGTTGGAAGCTGACGTCGTGCCTAAATTTCGACTTAAATATGCGACTGCCGATAGAGCAGAGATTACTGCTGGTACTCGTACAGAGGTCAACGCACTTGTCTAGAACATACTCCTGAAGGCCAAAGCACCCACCAAAAGCTTAAACCGACCACCAGGTCGAGAGAAATCAATGGAAACTGCAAATGTAGTCACGCAACCTCACATACAGCCGATTTTGTGCCCCATGTCATCTTCAGATTAAGAGAGAGAGAGATGGTGAGGAAGGCAGGGAGGTTATAACCAGATGTTAGAATCCGGTTTGCTACCTTGTACTGGCGTAGGGAAATAGGGGTTAGAAAAAGGACAGAGAAAGAGTGAGAAAAAGAAGTTTGTTGACCTCTGTACACACACACACACACACACACACACACACGCACACGCACGCACACACACGCACACGCACACACACACACACACACACACACACACACACACACACACACACACACATATACATACATACATACATACATACATACATACATACATACATACATACATACATACATATATATATATATATATATATATATATATATATATATATATATATATATATACAGTGCACTACATTGTTAAAGGGAACACACGAACATAGAACACGTGTGAATTTTCCCCTTCAGGAAGTGTACGATTGCCCGGTTTTGCAGCAGATGACCTGTGATTGGTGGCGCTGGCACCCTTTTGCACACGTGTGCAGTGTATAGACATAGCTCTAACCATCACTTGCATTTGTGGAGTGCCAACGAAGTGAGAGTGACACATTAGAGTGTTCCGTGTAACACTGGCAGTAGTTGCGCTGCCGGAAACTGCGATCCGTTAACGAAGCCACCTTAGCTATATAGGACACTTTAGCCTTATGGAAGGTATCTTATACGAAAGCCACCGTAGTCGCCGAGTTTATCCGACAATTTGATTTTATCCTGGGTTCCAACGATGTCGGTTTACTCCGAAGCGTTTCAGTGTCTCGCCCGCGCCACTGTTGACGCCAAAGTGGTGCTTAAGGCGGTCGCGTCCTGCTGGTTCCAGTGTTTACTCCTAATTTAATCGAAAAGTAGCGGACTGTGATTTCAAAGCTACTTTTAATAGCTAAAACCAGCATTAAGAAAATGAATTCGGCGGAAAATGCCAGTGAGAGGAAGCTTGATAAAGAAGAAGAGTTCGTTTTAAAGCAAATTTTGACTGAGTTCACTGTTTGAACAGATTGTTAGTATTTAACAATCTGTTAAAATAATATATATATCTTAGTATTAAATTGATTCGTGTTGTAGTTAAATTTGACGCAGCCATACCTTCTGCCATCTCAGTTATAGATAGCTAATTTCGTTGAACAGCTTAACGATGGAGTCGCGTTGGGTTTCATGAAACGTCAATCATTGTTTTTTTTTTTTTTTTTTCACTTTACGAAGTTTGCTTATCGATTGTTTGAGGTATATATTCCATTCGATGTATTCTGCTGCAGTCACGTGGATGGCAGAATTTGTTTCAACCGAGTTTCAAAAAGTTCGTGCTGTTTACTGTCATCCAAAATGAACCACTGCGTTCTTTCGTTGCTATAGACGGATGAGCGGCGTTGCTAAATTCGCCGCCTCAGTTAAAGTGTAAGTCCTTCGCGGTAATGGGAATATCTCGCGCGTTCCATGCCAGCGCCGAAGGCTGCGTTACTAATCGAGGCGCCGTAAATTTCTGGCCCGTGGGCGGCGCCACGCGTGGTCGCGTAATTTGTAGCCTTCGCTGCCGGAAACTCAAGCGAGTCGGGGATGTTGGGTCTCCAGTCACTTCCCATAAGTTTCTGCCTCGTCCCAGCCGTGTGACAGGAGAAATATGTCTCTTTCCGTGTAAGCGCGGTATCTTTTTTTTTTTTCTTTCTTTTCATGCCTTCCTTTCAGCCTCCTTGGCGCAGGGGGATCTTCGACTCCTTATTTTAAACGTTTCTTTCCCTTCCCTATCTTTAAATACCTCCCCTTTCCGTAAGAGAAACCTCTTTTACCGAGCTTCATTTCTTCTACCGCGTGAGGAATGCGAAGTCTTCTTTGTCGCGTAATTCTCGATCCCTTCTCTTCCCTACAGTCTCTTCATTTCTTTTGGTGAGGATGAATATGAATATATGTGCCTTCGAAGGTTTCCCTCTTCTTCCCCAACCACCCTTCGTTCTTGATGAACGGAGAGGAGGCGCTTTTCCAATTCCCTTCGGTCGCTGTCGCTTCGTTTTCCTCTTCGCGTTCCAGACTCGAAAAAAATGGCCGGACGCATGGGATTCCAGCGCTGTGGCGGAACGCGCTTACGGTCGCCGCCGCATCTAATTACACGCGGCTGACTTATGGCAATTAGATACACACGGTCCTGCGTAGTGGCTGCTGTTCTTGGTCATATGGGCTGTTTAATTTGCGCACGCGGAAGTCGTTTAGGGGGAAGGGAGTAATTTGAAGTTATAAGGTGTAACTCTGTCGACTGTATACACGTATGTTCATGTGATGCCGTTTTTCATGCTATTTTTTTCTTCGCATTTTTTGAGATCTTCAAACGACATTAGTCTTTCCATGTTTTTAACATTGTTTGTTGTGGGATAAGAGTATGAAATTGTACCGCGTGGAAAATACCGGAATCACTGTCGTGAGCTCAGTGTTCCTCTACACCGGGCGGTGTATCAAGCAGCAGAAGTTGTCTTCGCCTGTTTCCGTGTTCGACACTATTTGGCGAGGAATTTTTAGGGCTCGCAGCTTGGGGCCTCCATTGTCATGATCGTCGATAATTTATTCGCACTGGAAGAACAGCTAGTCAGAAATTGAGAGCGTAACTTTTTTTTTTTTTTTGTTACTGCTAGCGACCTTGCGCTGAGTCAGCTTCTTACGCACTATAGGAGGAGAAGAAGGAGAAGGGAAAGAAAGAGACAGAATGCAGGGATGTTAACCAGAAATGCGTCTGGTTGGCTACCCTTCTCCGGGGGATGGGCAAGAGGGAATAGAAAGATTAGATAGATAAATGTCTCGAAAGGGGGCCCAATGTATTTTACCCACTATAGGAAGCCTTGTCTTCCGAAGGAAGGTGAGACGAAAATCGAGGTCTCCGCCCTACGGTCGTTTTGTTATGTGTATTTGCGGGACCAAAAAAAAAAAAAAAAAAAGAAGCTCGCTTTCGGTTTATGTTCGTACCCGCGTCTATACTAACTATAATTGTGAAGAAGCACTTGGCGTGTGTTTGCTCCGCGCGCACCAGGAAAAAGTGGTACGCGATGCGCATGCCTATAAATGGTGAGCGTAGGCAGTTCAAGTGTCGTCGTGAAGTAACTGCCTGGTGATCACCGCTGTGGTATATACGACACGTCGACCTTTCCATCAGTGGGCGAGAGCGCCTCCTCTCTGGACTGCTGCGCGTCAGTACAAAGGCGCGAGCTGCTTTTGCGGAGGGCTCACGCGTAATTACGGCAGCCCACGTGCCGTTATTGAGGCGCTCAGGGAGCTCTCGTATAGTTTCTGTGCTTTCACGCCACTCACGCACTTATGCGGTGAGCTTAGTTAACACCTAAAGCTCGAATTATGTAAGGACTATTTGAGCATGAAGTCACTGTTGTGGTGTAAAGATTGGCATGCGACGAGAAAGGAGACATGGAATACTTTCTGTGGCCGTGCCCGAAATTCCAAGATGAAAGGGACGCTCTCCTAGAGAGTCTGCAAAAATAATAAAAAAGTAAAATAAAAAAATGACCTTCCGCATGCGTGCCTGCAATACCTTGTATTCCCCGAAGGATCAGTTGAGGCCCGCAAAGATACTTCATGTCTCGTTATCGCATTCTTAAGGGACACTAAAGGCAAATACTAAGTCGGCGTGGACTGTTTAAATACCATTCCAGAAACCTCGTATCATACAATGAATAGACTTAGTTTACAAGAAAATTACATCTGAAGGGTCCGCATACCTTTATGGCAATTCAAATCTCCCGCCACGCCAACCGGGGAGTGGTGACGTTGCGTACGCCATCACCGCCCTTTGCTGCCGTCGGTGAGTAAAACGGCGCCCGACAGACGGCGGTACGATGCGCCACTGCAGCTGCTTTCGGTGAAGCGGTGGCGGAGCGTTCGGGTGTCCCGCGACATCGCTTCTTCATTCTGGGATCACATGGAAGAAGAATTCCCTGCTATTTGCAGTTTGTGCGAGGTTCTTGAGCCAGCAAAACCAGCGCAGCACTACGCGATAACGCAACTACTGAAACACGAAAGCGCGGGCCGCGCGCAGTCAGCGAAAACAAAACCTTTGACCGCCCGCGTCGTTGTCAACGGTGTAATGTCAATGAGTTCTTGTTTCTAAAAATGAAATCGAACTGATGAAGTAGCATTTTCTTTCGTCTTATAGTACAATACAATGATGTTTTTCTAACGAGTGATTGAGTACTAGCGACATAATTTACATGAGGAGTGCCTTCGTCATCGGCCAAGTACCTGAATGTCCCGGGGGAGTCTCTAATCGTGTCCTGCTTTTACCTCAATTTCTCGACTACTAAGGCTCTGTTCGCGATAATATTGACGCCTTAGAGATACTCGAGCACTAATCCATCACTTTAGCCTGACTTAGTATTTGCCTTTAGTGTCCCTTTAGGAGAGGCTGGTTTGGTGGACATGGTGAAACAGTGCAGTGACATTGTGCGCGACGTTCGGGCGGAACAATTGTCGGCCTTGAACGCCAGGCTAAACCCGCCTGTTGTTACAATCCACCACCACCATCACCACCATCTTGATTCCTTATCAGTTTTTTTTTTTTGCAATGTTCATCGATACCTTTGGTCATAGCGCTTTTCGGAGACGGAGGAAATAAAGATAGAAGGCAGGGAGGTTAGCTAGAAGTGCGGTTGGTGACTCGTCGGTGAGCAGCTAACGGTTGCCGGCAAGAGCGCTTATGTCCGCGTTTTCCAGCTACAGAGAAATGTTAGCTTGAAGGGATGAAGATGGGCGGGTGTAGCACTGTTATTCGTTTCTTGGTCGATCCCCCGCCCTGGGTATAATACGCCACAGAGTTTGTCAGGTCATGATGATCATCTGCTTCTCTATCGATCGTCGATGTACTTTTTTTTCCGCAACATTGCAACTGACGGTGATCTGCTCCGGACCACGATCAGTTCATTGCACTCCTCTCCTCGGAAGAGGCAGGACGTATGTCGAGTGAGCTCCTGAATAACACATTGCGGTGTGGTGAACGCGCTTTAAATCATAGATCAGGGGGCCCCGAAGAGGCGCGACGTAATTCTAACGCATTTCTCTCTCTCTCTCTCATTTACCGCTTAACCGCCGCTGAATTTTCGTTCTCTCTCTTTATGCGCTGCTCGACTCGTTTACCACTCAATTTACGACCCGGAATGGAGCCGGCAGTTGACGCCTCGGGCGCCGTCGCGCTTGTTTAATTAAACCGGCGCAGACCGTGAAGAGGGGGGCGTGGCGCGCCGTGCCTGTTACGCAACTCGACGTTCGCCCGCCCGCAGCCGCGCGGTCGTCGTCCATTGTGCGTCGCCGCGTGCGTTGTCGAGCGTCGCGTTAGAGCACTGGTTTGGGCCCCAGGTCGGCGGCGCTCAGCCGGAGCTCTGGTTTGGGGAGCCAGCGCGCGCTGCATTGCGATGAGGGGGGGCAACACGCGGAGCGATGACAGGCCCTATCGATCTTGCGCCTGATGTGTCTCGCGAACGCGGTGCTGTCAAGGTGCATAGCGAGGTGCGGTGCACGGCTGGATTGCGCGCGCTGTTTGGCCGTTGCCGTTTTGTTGGACGCGATTTTTTTTCTCCTCTCTCCCGTGCTTTACTGCACTGAGGAGATTGGCTGCAATTTCGCGAGTATCCTGTGTCGGTTAGTTAGCTAATGGAGCTAGCTCTAACCGAGTAAAACATAACGGAAATGAAACGTTGCTTCCATTCGTTAATTCGTTCGTTGATTTTTTTTTTTACATACGCCAATATTGTTTAGTGTGAAACAGCAAGCTATGCTAAAGGGAGAGAGAGAGAAAAAAAAAGGGGGAGGGAGCTAGAGAGAGAGATAATTAGCACGCGTGAACAACGTACTTTTCGAAAAGAAGGTGTCTCAGTTTGACACATTTGCAATTAGCTTATGGACGCAATATCTGAGCATGAAACAAGCGTTGGTCACCGTTGCTCAATACATGTATATCGATGTGACGCAATAGACAATGTCGTTTTCTTTGCCGAGTGTAGTTCCGCATTTGCACGCGTCATTACGCTGTCTGCTGCTTTGTGCCTTTTTCGTGAAAGTACTGCGTAGGCAGTCGAGTGATTGCGTGTGAATATTGTTCTTGCCTTTTTGTAGCGTGTTGCTGCTCCTTAACTATAGTCGTGAACTGGCCCCCGTTTTGCATGCTGCTCACTCTCTACTCACTAACAGTCTAATCAATTGGTAGTCGTAGACTGAAAGTATTGCATTGCACTGCCGGTGTGCTCTCAACATTCCGTGATCGCTCTTTTGGCATGGTGCCTCAATGAACAGTAATGAGTACAAAAGGAAATGTCTTTTTTTTTTCTTAAATTTCTTCCCTTATGGTGCTTGCAGACGCAGTTCTCGCTTTTTAGCAGTTTGTTTTTCGTCTGGTCTTTCGCACGACGCGGCCTTCCAGTCAAAAGAATTGATAGTGTGGAGATCGAGGTCACGGCTTGAGATAGACTTGCCCTAGCCTGCTACTCTGCGCTATGGGTAGCCGATAAAGAGGCTGCTTGCCACGTACCATCGGCCACAAAAAGTTTGCGGGACATGTGTTCTAGAGCAAATGTAAATGTGTGCCTTTTTTTTTTTTTTTTGGTCGGTAACGCGCTACGTAATCTGTACTAATGGCACACCAACAGGCCCAACTAGCTACATTAGTAAATTTCGGCTCCGTTAAGGCATGACGCCCCTAATTTAGTGGATCACTGTGCGTAGGCCGCAAGGGCGAGTTCCGCCCACTGGAAACATTGAATTCGAAACTATATATGCGCAGGCATTGTGGGAAATTAGCTTTATTTGCAAACCCCGCGTCTCGCAAACTTTTGTTGCCTACTACACTTAGCCACATAAAACAGCAGTGCTGTTTTAGGTAAGTGACGGCCACTTTGACCTACGCTCGTCTTTTTTTTCCTCCTGACAGAAATATCTGCTGGAACATGAGCAGAAGGGAGCGTCGCTGAAGAAGCTTCAGACTGCCGTGGACTACCAGACGGCCAAGTCGGAAGACATGGCTGACAAGGACCTCCGTTCCAGGGGTGAGTGCGCGCGACGTTTTTCTGTCGTATATGTCCGGGGCTGATGCAGCGTCAAGGCGAACGCCTATAATCGGCACTCTAGCAGTCATTATCGCTAACCTCCAACTTCGGACCTCACTCGCTAGTGTGTGGTGGCGAAAGCTGAATACCGCGAGCAGAAAGTTGAAGCACCGAATACCGTTTCAGCGTTAACGCGCTTGTGCACATGCATGCAAATGGAGCACTTCGTGCTAAACGTACATGCTAGGCTGTAACGTAGGCTCTGTGTTCGCCCCTCTCCCTCTATCCTCATCGTCATCCATCTTGTACATGTTTTTGTTCCCTATTTCCAACGCAGAACAGTTGGCTAGAGGAATGTACAGGAGGCCGCGACCTCTCTGCCCTTCTTACCTTTAGACCTCTCTCCCTCTATATCTCTTACTCTAGGAAAATAAAGAGGCAGAGGGAGATAAGGAAGGCAGGGATGTTGACCAGTCAAGAGTCCGGTTGGCTACCCTACGCTGTGGTAAGGGAGAAGGGGAAGAGAGAATGGAGAGAGAGGGTGAGGGTATGGAGACGTGTACGGACCGTGCTACAGAGTCAAAGGCGCTCGTACAAACTCTAGGAAAATGAGGTAAACATCTAGCACCGGAGATTAACCATGTAATCATGCAGTAAGACGTGTGGCGATGCACAGTTCTGTAATTGGCTTTTATTATTAAGAAGCTGTTCACGATGTTTTCTGCCGGTTCTTACGTAGTTCTTACTGTCGAAAAACGGAAACTCGCAGTACAGAGAACGCGAGAAATGAGTATTCAGTATATAACTGGCGACAAAAGCCGTTTAATAGCCGGTGAAGTTGTTGGGTGTGGCAGTGAAATCTTTTGAAACTAGCGGCGTCTCGTACTGGCCTAAAATACGGTGCACACGTTCTTTTCCCTGTTCCTACAACCCTCCACCAAAACATCCCTGACTTTCTCGTTCCCTGTCTTTCTTTCTTTCCTTCTGTCTTTCTTTTTTGAGAAGGAGAGAGAATATTTTAGCTCACCTGATAAACATTTGCGGCTATATATATATATATATATATATATATATATATATAATTGGTGGCCTTGAACGTTATAGCGGAAATGTACAACTTCACCACAGCCGTAACAATTGATCGAAAATACGTTAACATGTAATGCGAGGAAGTTTAGTAAATCGTTGAATGTTCATGCTGTGAAATCGGCCAAAGAAAGAACAAAAGGCTGGCAATTCATGCAAAAATGAGAGTCCGTTTACTCGTTCGGCGGTGTACTTACGCGAGAAAAAAAATATATATATATATTAAAGAACCTTGTTTCTGGCGCCTTTCTGCTGGCACAAACGCTTTAACCAAGGAAGTTGGGCTGTCTTGTACTTGAGACGATTATATATATATCACTCGCATCAAGCGCGCGGTCACTTATTGTGCAGTCGCTTCAAGTCGCGCGACACTCTGAAGCACGCGCAGTGCTTTCAGTATTGTGCGAAGCTTTGACCATAGTGAAAGGTATAAAAAACGTAGCTCTTTTCATGAATGGTAAGCCTTTTTCTACAGAAACCTTCCACCGAGATCGTTTCTTTGATGTTCTTTGATTTCTTTGATGATCGAACCTTGATGTTCGCTTTCAGTCTCATGAATGTCAGTTTGCGTCGCATGTTGCGAGTTGGGGGTGAATTTGAATACTGCTGCATCTTATATGCAGCGACATAAAGGCCGCTTTTCAATTTCTGGCGTTTTGTTGTAAGCCGCTTCATCTCTCGCGTATCGCACAACAGTGCCAGCAGTGGCAGCAGTAGGCGTAATTGAAAGTAGGAACAAAAAAGCGCCCGAGAAGCACTTTAAAACGGCTTTGTTTATGGGCTGCGCTTGTCATCGCCTAGCCTGGCTTCGCGGTCGAAACGTAGAAGGAAAAAAAAAAAAATGTTGAGGCTTAAATTGGCAGTGTCTGGTAATTGCTTGCTGGACTGACATCTCAGATGGCCTAAATAGGCAGGGTGGGGGGAAAATGAGAAACTTTATTTGTGAAAAGCTTGCGAAAGGATAACGCTGTTTTGACCAAGATAAATTGGCCGATTAACGGTGTCAGAATTTTTTTTTTATTCGCGTGGCTTAAGTGCGCGGGTGTCACCGATGGAATTGCGACGCGCGTGGAAGTACGACTTTTCTTTTCGTCGCCGTTCTACGACGTAGAAGTTAGAATTCTTCGTTCTCTCTTTGTTTTTCTTCATTTTTTTTTCTTTTTACCGCTCGCGTCGTGCTTTTTTCGTTCGCGTGCTGCTGACTCGGCACGTGTCGAGTACCGGAAAGGGATACACGTCCGCGTTTTTTCGAATGCGACCCCGTAACTTATCCGTTTTCCGAGGCGCTTTGTGCCAATTTAGCCGTGCGCGTAGGAATTCGCTAGCCGAGCAAAAAAGGAAGCACAGTATTTCATTCGCTACATGGTGAGATACGTAGAGAAAGAAGCCAAAAGAAAGGTGGGTACCGATATTATGACCCTGTAAGAACTTGCACTTGCATTCAGTATACAGAAGCTACGTTTGCACGAACCCAATAACGTTGGGTCGAGTCGACTTGTCGGGCCGAAAACCTGTCGTCGGTTTCATGTAAACGCTTGCTGATCGGGCCTTGTGAGCGTGAATGAATGAATGAATGAATGAATTCTGGGGTTTTACATGCCAAATCCACGATTTGATTATGAGGCACGCTGTAGTGGGGGACTCCGCAATAATTTTGACCACCAGAGGATCTTTAACGTGTACCCAATGCATGGGACACGGGCGTTTTTTCTTTTCTTTATTGTACATAAGTCTTGCCCTGTAAGTCTTGCGCTATATCGTGTGGCCTTGCTTCAAGCAAGTATTTGCAGATGCGCGAAAACAATCTCATTTTCGAGATGAACAAGATGAAGAAATTATTCAGTGACGACTTTGTAGCCAGAATCGTCTTCGTTGGTGGTACACTCCGAGTGAAAAATCGACGAAAGTGCGACAAAATGCAGCCGTTAGACCAACGGACCAACGATTCCTCCACCAATCACTAACTGCATTCGTGCCGTTGCTTGTCGTGTGCAAACGCCTGCTTTCAAAGAGACCAACTGGAGGAATAACATCGCCCCTGTTGGATCATCTGCTGGCTCCCTCCCCGGTGGTGAAAAAAGTGGATAGACACGACTTTCAAAGCGAATAGCTTTATTTGCCTCTTTCGCCCGTTTTCGTGGTTGGCGGTCGGCGGCCGTGGTCGATGATGGTGGTGTGACCTGCGATACAAAGGCGCCAGTGCAAAAGGCGCGTGCTCTCGCCGAACTGACCGCCAACTTTATAGCTCTTTGATTCGCACGTGCTATTGCGCGTGTTGTTTCATAAGTCTTAAGGTTAGGAGGCGGTAGTGAAGTGCTCGACAAGAAAAACGTCCGTCCGTCCGTCCGTCCGTCCGTCCGTCCGTTCGTTCGTTCGTTCGTTCGTTCGTCCGTTCGTTCGTTCGTTCGTTCGTCCCGCCTTTACGTTGCCGCTGGCTTCGTTTGTACTTTTTCGCCTCGGCGCGCTGGTTTTTGTATAAGCTGCAGAGCGCGCCGTCAGACTGTCACGCAAGCGAGTGCGCGAGAAGCCAAATTCTGCGGGCGCAATGCTGTAGCATCGGCGGAGTAGCCGAGATGTAGTATCTGCGACTGACAATTGGGGGGCCCGTAATATTTCGAATCCTCGCGAGTGCGCTGCCACTTTCTTTTTGTTTTTTTTTTCTTTTTTGATAAAAATTTAAGTACTTGCAAAGCGCGGAGCAAGATTAGCTAGGAGAATCGAGGAACTCCGTTTTAATTTCGCCGGTAAAGTTCGTCTACGCTTTCGGGGGCTTCATTGTCTGTTTGGTTTTAAGCTTGTAACTCGCGAAGCGCATTGAGATTCCCTACGCTGAACGCTGGCGATCGCGGCGGGCAGAAAAACCACTCGGGTATAGTGACCCATAATAGATATCGCTGTAAAGCGACAGCAAGCGAGACGATCACCATGGATCATACCATGAAGAACGTCTAGCTGATCTATTTCCCGATGTTGGTTCTGATTGGTTACAAATGGAATCACGTCCACTTCGATCGGCTGTTGTTCGGAGAGGCAGCACGGTGAAATTCGACGACGGGTAAATGTTCAGCACGGCGTGCCATTTCGCTTCTGCTCGATGGCGAGGCATTCCCCCCAACTCCGTAAAATTATCTGTTAAGTATTTGTTTGAACCTGTAAGCTTGCTTACTTCTTAAGAGTTCATGAACAAACCGTACTTTTCAACCTTCATTTTTTGTTCGTAATATGTCGTTCTTCTATACCGTTACATTTAAGCCTTCGTGTTTTTCATGTTGTCTTATATTAGTGTACGGATTTCTGCGATAGCGGCGATATATATATATATATATATATATATATATATATATATATATATATATATATATATATATATACATACAACACACACGCGGGAAGAGGTGACCGCGAGGGCCAACTCAACATTTTCTTCATTTCTATAATCATGAACACTGGGAACGCTGCGGTTAGGTAGTTCATGCGTTTCCGGCTTTTTGGAGTCTCTCCTCCACTACCACAAGTTAGGGGGAAATGTAATTACCTCTATAGAAAGATCATCTGGCCTATCGCGGGCGTAAAAGAATTTTCGGTAATACGAGTCTATAATCGAACAATTTCTCGGTAAATTTCATTACCTACACGTGATGTCTCGGGGTCCTTTCCACGCTGTGGAAGGCACGTGCGGTTATATTGCAGTTATTAATGCCGTTATGCATCACCTGTGTTTGGTATATATTTCCTTAATCATTGTTTGGTTCTACTGTCGATCGAGTACGCTTCTGTTTGTTTTGATACAAACTCGTGGTGGAAGCCCCTTATACCACTCAGAAAAGGGCGCTTTCAAATCCACGGTTTTTGTATTCCCATCCTGGAGATTATGGCGTCTCTTATATGGGTCGCCGTTTGCTCTCATAAAGGGTGCGACACATTTCAACGAGATGCGTATTTGTTCTATGAAGCATCCTTTCAAGGGAAGGTTGTATTGCCTCACAAGTGTCGGTGCGGTTGTAGGTGTGACCGCAAAAAACTCTCACTTTCAATTCGCGCGATAATAAAAATTGCTCGTCGGGCTGCGGATTTGAGCCACCGACCTCCTTTTTGCGAAACCACCACGCTAACCGATTCAGGCACTGTTTTTTTTTCTTGGTATTTATTACATTAACATGTAATCCAATAAAACACTCACCAATTGTGCATAGTCATAATGGCGGGCACGATGAGTCACACACAGGAAAACAGAAGGGCACTGTTCCACTTTAAAAGGGTGGTAAGGTTAAGCACCTCACCAAAAGGGGGTACCAGTTCGGTTGAACATCAAGTCCATCGTAAACACGTTTTAGGTGCGCAGTCATCTGGATTAAATTCACCCTTGTAGGTAAGCCGGTTTGGCGTTGCGGTCCATCATTCGCGCCTACCCAAACTGTGCATTCTCATGAGAGAAAAAAAAAACAAAAAACAAAAAAAAAAACAAAAAAAAAATAACATGTCGAATGGTACATTGTCATCAGAGGTCGGCATCATGTATTGCACTGTATGGGGTTTGATTTCAAATTCTTTCTTTAAAGTCCGTTGCAGGATATCCCAAAATAGAATGGCGTCTTTGCAGCCAATAAAACAGTGTTCATTTGTCTCTGGCACATCACAAAGATGACAATTAACAGAAGACACAAATATATTCTTTTTCGGTAGCTATGTTTTTACCGGTAAAGTTTCACTATGAAGTTTATAAGAGAATGTTTTGCAGCATGGGGATATATACATTTTACGAACTCGCTTTAGTACATCGTGGCCTGGTCATTCATTGCATAGTGATCGGTAAAATGAAGGCGGAAATAGCATGGATAGTAAATCTTTGTATAACCTTTTACGCGACAAGGAGTACAAGTATTCAGTGGGAAACCGAACTGTCAGGCAACGAACCGCCGAATAAACCTCTTGCATGAACCCCCACAAGCATAAATGCGAGAGAGAGTGTTTGAAATATGGACTAAGCTTTAGGCACGCAATTTTAGCTCCCTATTCACAAAACGTTTCGTACACAAGAGCGATTCCTATAAAAAGAGCTCAGGCCAATCGTAACTAGGTGTAGTTGGAGATAGAGGCCGAACCGTGAAAGGTTTTACAAAAGAAAAGCTTTTTGAGTTTGGTCTCCGGTTGTTTCGTTCAAGGGACGCCTCTAGTATGTCAAATAGAACGGGTAGCAACATTTATGGTGCTGTATAGGCTTTATGCGAAGAAGTGGGGTTGCTCTGATGACTATGTTGTGATATGGCGAGGGTGGCTCCGCTGCCCTAGTAAGCCGACGCCGACTCTGGTCGCTCCGTTTTAGTAGTAATGATTATTTGTATAGCGCGCCTACTGGCTAGCGTTAAAAACAGGTTTTAATTAAATACGAAGCTGCTCATGCGAAGCTTCCATAGTGAGTCGTATACTTAGCGCGATCTCCTTTTCTCTTACACACTAACCCAAACAGGCCTCGCGCCATCATTTAAATATATTATTCTCTTTCTGTAGCGTGCAAACGTCTGCGGAGCGAAACGAAGCAGGCCCGCTCGTTATTTTTAGGGTATTTAAGCTGCTAAACCTAGCGCATCTCCAGCAAAGAAGCGCTGCTCTTCCTGCTCTTGCGGCTGCTCCTCAGGGAGCTAGCGATCTGCGATGTAGCCGAAGTGTGCGCCCGCGGGGCCTATCTTCAGAGCGATCTGCGATAGGACAAAGTGCATTCGCCGAGTGCCGGTGGCTTCGTATGCCCTGCGCTTTCTCGACGTTTAGTTCGCGTTGAAGCGAGAGCCAGCGCGACGGTCAGTTTTTCTCGCTGCCGCTGGCGCGCTTTATCACTCCAGCGTTTTGACGAGCTCCCGCGGTCATCGAGCGAGATGTGTTCATGTTTGCCTGTGCGTGCGTGACACCGTGCTTGTTTATTTAGTTAGTAAGCGAATATTTAGAACTTTATACGGCCGATAAAACTACTATCCTTATTTCGTATAGCTGTCTACTAATTTGCTATCGCAATCGATGCTTCGCCTTTCGGGCGAACCTGCGACTTTTTTTCTTTCTCCCTACAAACGCAGAAATGTGTTCACTTCCTTTTTTTATTATCTCTTCCCCTTTATTCCGCGAAATATTTTGTTTTGCTTGTTAGTCCATCGTGAGTGCCGCTGATTTCGTAATCACCGCCACTATTACATTTCCCAAATTTCGCCACCATTCAAAATTTCCCCCTTTTCTGATCATTTACCGCCTAGTCAAGATGGATGTTTTAATACCATGCAGCGAAGGACAAGACGAAGACGCTCCATTCAAGATAGCTTTGTCCCGACTTTTTTTTTTTTTTGCATGTGTTACTCTTTCGACGTGATGAAAAGATTTAAGATTCGGTGCCGGTTATCTTTTCCTCATGAACAGGTAGTTTTACACACATGCCCCTTACACCCTAATACTTAACTCTGATTTTCTCGCACAACTTAACGTATACACATAACATACTGTTCATATTTTACGTATACTGCGTATGCATCTGTTCTTTGCGCGCGCCTTCACACGACGTGTATACGTGTCCCTTTCTGTTCGAGGTCCGCTTTGTTCGTTGGTGACCCTTCGCCACTCAACCTCGGCACTCGGCTGCTCGAGCAGGTCCTCGCAACCGGCCTCATTTGGTGCTTGTATATTACTATTATAGCCTCGGGTTTTTCTCGGTGAGCACGCGCCCTTCGCTGTCTTCGAAGCAAGCATTCTTCTTTTCTTGTTTAATGCTTTTTTTTTTTTCTTTCGGGAAACTTCCTCGCTCTTCGCCAACTTTTTCGCCTCACTCAGGTTGAGACTGAACCCTATAACGTGTTCCCGGGCTCTGCCGAAAACCTGAGATTACGGCTTTCTTGCTTTCTTGCGCGCCACGCGTCTCGCTTGCCGCGCTTCTTTTCTCTCTCTCTCTCTCCCCGAGCCGCTATCGAATTCTCGCTCGAGCTGCTTCCATCTCGTACACACTGCCTGCCTGCCGCTTGTTTGCTCTTGCCCTCCTGGGCGCGTTGCCTGTCCGTGCGCCTCTTTGCTGTGCCCTTGTTTGTGTGTTGATCGATCCTGCACTTTCTTGTCCCGGTTTCCTTACTTCTATCTTTCTTTCTTTTCCCGCCGCACCTGAGCGTGAGGGAGACGGCCGCGACGCAATTAACGAGAGCCTGCGCCGGTCGTAAAGAAAATGGCGCCGAGGCACGCGTCGTTAGCGCCGGGTAACTGCGAGGTTATGAAGAGCGGCAAAAGAGCGAACGGCTTTCCCGACAGCCCCGGCGCTTTCACTCACTCCGGTCCCTGTTTTCGTTACTGACTTCGGTGCCGCGTTGTTTCCTTTCTTCTTCTTTTTTTTTCCCCCTATCTCTCTCTCTTCCGGTAGCTAAAGCGCAGACAAGCTCTGCAGGAATAATTGCTCAGCTTCTGACGAGAGCCCGCGAGCGCATAATTGAGAGACTCACAAAAGAAGGCAGATACACGAAAAGAGTGGAAGTATAGTATACCGGCGGGGACTGCCCTAATTATTTGTCTGCGTATAGTTTGTCGAGAAGGTGATACGCGCACGTTCGTTAGCGGCAGATGAGGCGCGATGTCGTAGCGCTGCGATCGTGCGCGAGCTTCCATATATGTAAAGTTAGGGACTAGATTTAAGCAACGGCTTGGAACGGTGCATCAAATAACCCTTGAAACTGCGGCGACATGCGAAGGAGTCTCGCTGCTTTGATGTCAGGAGTGAACTCGAAGTGGCGTGTGAAAGAAAGGGAAAAAGGCACATGGAAAGTAAGAGTTAACCAGCGGTAGTTCTCGCTGCTGGCTATACTGCAGTGGGAGGATGCAAGAGGACAGAAAGAGAAAGGACACCAAGGACACACGTACGCAGTCCAAGGGTACCGCGCAGCGTTTTTAAAGTCTATCGTGCATGCGCGCGCAGAACTCACAATATCGTGCAGGGCACAGATGTTACCTCCTGCGGGCAGTATTTTGGGAGGAATGACCTAGAACGTCCTGTTCTGATAGTACGCGACTGTGCTGTCTCTCAAACACTTTACACGTCACTTGCCTGTCCGTACCATAGCGCGGGAAAACGCTGGGAAGCTGTGTGATGGTCTCGTAGCAGCTGCAGCTGCATGCTGGAAACGTGCGCGAGAGGCTTCTTTGATTGGAAACAGCGGTACATCTGTGAGTGCTGGCTGGAAAACAAAAATTGTGGTTACAGCTTAGAGGACGCCGAAAGGAGCATTAGAATTTTCACGGGCTTCTTGATGTTGCGGAGGCTAAATAATGGTCCTTGCTTTATGGCGGAATATTCTGCGGCTACAGCGCGTCCATCATTCATTGCACTCGTCTAGTCCTTCTGTGTCCTTATGTGTCATGATGTTTTGGTATTGCGATAAATTGCATGTATTTACTTTTTCAGACCCATGGCAAAAACGGGCTGTTTGAAGTCGCTGTGAAATCAGCCATGAGTTGATGGCTCTTTCTCTCTCTCTTTTTCTATCGGGAAGCGCCTGCTAGTTAGGAGAGAAAGGGAGAGTGAGAGAGATAAATGAGATGCGAAAGGCAGGGAGATTAACCGGAAGTTTGCTACGCTGCACTGGGGAAGGGGTAAGGAGAGACATGTGAAAGAAGGTGGCGTCGCTAGCTGTTCTAAATTTTTTTCCCCCGTATTTTGTGGCTTACCAGGCCACCGATCACGCTAATGCGGACTTTTTGGTATGTCAAAGACGTAAATAACCGGTGCAGTGCAACTTCATATTACTCACCGTATTGCCCATTATATAATCTCGTGATTTACCTAATCATTTGCGTCTTTCGCGCTCTCTCACTTTCTTCCAGGGGGGTGCACTCTTCCAACCGCGCCCTGTCTTTTGCTGGCTGCCCCTCGTTTTCGTTGCACGAGTTATAAGCGCGATAGTTTACGACCAGCAAGGGTCGAATCCGCGACACAGTAGTGTTTCACTGCCGCCCGGTTTCCGGAGCGTGTGATTTCGCACCCTCACATTAGGGGGCTCGCAGCGCGCTCCTCCTCAAAAAGGAGGCGGTATGAAATCTCCGCGCTCGGATTCTAGGGGCGGTGTCCGAGGCACCGCGCCGACGGCTTCTGCGCCGCGGCGTTGAAACCGAAAACTGGATCATCGCTTCCCCGGGAAAGATAAAGAACAGTGAGAAAAAGGGACAATCTGCTTCGCAAGCAAACTGAACAAAAAAGAAAGGAAAAAAGATTTGTTGGAAGCTGAGAGGCCCGACGTAGCTTCACGACGCTCCTCCGCAAATAAGAAGGAATAGAAAAACGTGCAGAAATAAGCCAACTCGCAGCTATTTTTCCTGCGTCTGCCCGCCGCGAATATATCTCGGGAGCGTTCGCTTTCTCTGTAAGACAGTGGAAAGTGGCTTTTCAATGCCTGGCCGACCACGCAAGAAATAAGAGGGTGAGAGCCACACGACGAGAAAAAAAATAGTTGAAGAGAAGTAATACAACAAAAGAAGCTTTTGAAGATTGTAAAGAAAAGGCTATGCTTGAAGGATGCCGTACAGTAAAAGGGAGTTGGGGAAGTGGTGGGGAAAGAGCGCGCATCAGGTGGAAAATGTTACGTATCGCTGCACACAGAGGGAAAAGCAAAGTAACTAGCGAATGCGGCCCGTCGTCTCAGTTATACTTACTACTTCCTTTTTTTCCCGCTTTTTTTTATTGTTTCAAGCTCACTTTTCTTCTGACGTCGCAGCAGCTCGCGCGGCGGATTTGTGAGACCTTTTCTATCCTCTCTCTCCTTTTCCTCTTCCCGTATCCGTGTATTGTGCCAGCCTTGTTCTTTCTCAATTTTTGTGTGTGCTCTTTGTCTGCTGTTTTGTTTTATTTATACTACTAAAAAAAAGAAAGAAAAAAAAAACGGGAAAGCGACTTGGTGTTCCGCAACTCTCTCTCCCGCCCTGCAAACCTCTCCCCATTTCCCCTTTACTGATGGTTTCGCTTTCCCCGCCGAAAAACTATTGTTCGATACCAGTCGCGCTTATTTTACGTCGCTTTATATTTCCACCGAAATGTACGCATTCCGTTTATGTTTAGTGTTCTTTTTTTTTTTTTTTTTTTTCGCTTTGCGCTCTGGAACGCAGGTGCGTTATGTACCGGCCTCGGATATCTGCTTTTGTGTGTGTGTGTGTTCGTAATTGTTCGAATTTTGGTTCCGCGCGCTTTTGTTACCGTCGGGTCTGCTGAGCGCGGCTATACCTTTGGTTATTGTTTCCTCCGGCTTTGCCCTAAAATTGAAAAAAAAGTTCGCTTTTCTGTCTGTCGTCGCCGTCGACGTGCGGCCCAGAGAACTTCGCGCGTGCGTATGCAGAACCGCCTCCTTCTCTGCCCTTTTATTCGCACCGTGCCCGAGGAAAGAATGAAATAAAATGAGCGAAAGTTTTTTTCCGCCCCACTTCGGGCGCGCGTCTTCCAAGGAGACGTTATATAGGAGCGTTGAAAAGCCGCAGATGGATTTAAAACTGCCTCCCCTTTTCTCTTGCTCCGGCTGGCGCGCCCCTTTTCTTAAAACCTTTCTTCCCCTTGGTTCTGTTTTCTTTCTTTCTTTAACGCACGTGGTTCCGTGCGCAGTTCGGTGAAAGTTTGTTTTGTTTTTTCCTTCGGCGCCCGTTTCAGGCTGCACGGCGATGTTTTGCTTCGGTTCCTTGCCTGAGCGCTCGGGGGCATTCAGTTCGAGCACAACGTGTGGACGAGCGGTGGTATTATTGGTTGTGAGAAAGGGTGAGGGGGGGGGGGGAGGATGAGAGACTATTTTCACGGTTTGAGCATTGCGCATACGAAGCGGCGGGCACTACGTTGCCGAAGGGAATAGATTTAATGGACGGGAAATTAGGCTTTAGGGCAAGGCCCGCGCGTGGCCTGGCGGCAGCTCAAATCACGTCTTTCAATATCGGGCGCATTTGTTGTCCATTTTGCCGGATTTCAGTTCGGAGGTGGGAAGGGCGTCTTCCCTTTTGCACCGCGGTTCTGGTTCTAGCGGAATCCCTTCGTACCCAGCTTTTAATATTTCTGTCTTTTGTTATCAGCTTCCTTGTGAGCCTTGTTGAAACATCGTCTTACCTTATACCGCGGTGGCTTAGCGGCTATAGCGTCCTGCGGGTTAGAGGTCGCGGGTAGCGAAATGCAAGAAAATGCTGGTGTACTTAGATTTAGGTGCACGTTAAGGAACCCCAGGTGGTCAAAGTTATCCTGGAGTCGCCCACTACGGCGTGCCTCATGATTCGATCGTGCTTCTGGCACGTAAAACCCTAGAGTTCAATTGAAAACTTAACTTTGTCTTGAGTTTCCTTTTATAACCATTCGTGGTGTTATTAAACATGCGTACCCTCACGTAGGAAGTTCACTCAAAGTGCAGACTGCAGTGTTGCCAGTTTAGCGGTTTTCCCACTAAATTTAGCGGTTTTCTGCGCTGCCTGACGGGAAGATTTGTTACCCTGCGGGCGAAATTTTGTTAGCCGTTTTAATGTAATCTTGGCTTTGTTTTTGGCGGTACAAAAAGTTTTAATTTTTTTTACAATAATTCGTGCTTCACGTGTCGCAAACATATGCCTTTGGAAGTAACAGGGGGAATTGAGCGTGTTTTCAACCAGTTGAATGTAATTAAATCTAAGTTAAGGAGCAGAATGTCCATCGAGGTGACAGATGCCATCCATACTGTACGGGCTGGTACGTCTCCGAAGAAACGACAAATGCTGCTTCTGTTACACGCTGTCCGAGCACGTTGTTCGCAAGATCGGCACGGTGGAAGCGTACGGGGTCAGCGGTGGCAGCGACCTTGGACCCATCCACTCCAGCGATAAAATTCACTCTGAGGACGCGCTACCATACCAAGATGAAACAGAGGACACTATGTTGTAATTTTAGTCAGTACCCGGTAGTTCAGCCTGTTTTCAGGCCAGTGATTGTAGTTCATGAAGGTACCTTCCTTATAGTTTTTTTTCGTAAGACGTTTCTGCACTTCACAGTCGCATACGAAGCTTCTATTATTATTGATAATTTAGACCTTTTATTTTATTACGGACAAAAAAGAAGCAGACTTTTCAATCCAGTGTGATTTGTTTCAACTTTGTTTTACGCAGACACAGTAAAGCGTAATTCGAACGTGATTCTGATTGTTCTCTGCTTTCAGCGGTTTTTAGCGGACTTTTGGTGCTCGCATCGCGGGTTTTAGAGTTTTTTTTGGTATATCGACTAGCGGCTTCATTTATTTCTAGTTGGCAATATTGATGCAGAGTTGTGGCGATAGGGACTCATGTCGTGCATCACTATGCCATGCACGGCCATGGGTTGAGTTGAGATCGGATAAACTTCCCAGCTGGCTGTTTGCTTGCGTACTTTCGTAGTTATAGCGTCGCAGTAATGTCGGAAAGAGTTGCGCAGTAAATGCTTTGCAGATTTGTCGTTGCAGCGGTCGATACAGCGCACCGTATTTCATGCGCTTAGCACCCCGTTCACGTTGCCGTCATCGCTGTATTCGCAGTATGTGCGTGATTTACGTTGGTCGGATTTTAGCTTAGGTGGCTTAAGCCCCACCTTGCTATCCTATTAGTAGGGCTTGTGGTGCCGGGGGCATCGTTCTTTTTCCGTTAGTCTTGCGGACGTCGTGGATGGCGTATTGAAAGTTTAAATTACAGCCAAGCCATCTGGCTTGGAGGTGCGCAGTAATTATAAAGTCTCTGTCCTGAACCAGCGTTCCCTTTTCCACGTTTCTTTCTTTCTTTCCTTCTTTCTTTCTTTTTTTTTGTTTTGTTTTCTTCATACGAGGATGCCTGTTTGACTGCTGGTCGCTGTTTATGGCCTCATTCAAATTGGATCGAACTGAGAGAACGCTCATGTACTTGGATAAAGAAGTGCACGGTAAAGAATATCAGGTGGCTGAATCAATCAATCAATCAATCTATCTATCTATCTATCTATCGACACGCACGCACGCACTCAAAAACACACACACACACACACACACACGCACACACACACACACACACACACACACACACACACACACACACTCACACTCACACACACACACACACACACACACACACACACACACACGCACGCACGCACGCACGCACGCACGCAATGCGTCAATTGCATTTAAGACGAATTCGCTCAGCGCAGAAAAATACTCGACCGCAGCTGTGTTCCATCGTAAAGCATTCACTGCAAGAAACCTGTAACCGCTGCTAACTGAAACACTGTATAGCAGCGTAACAGATAAACTTTGAACATTACAACACTAACAAAAATCGCTGTGGCAGAACATCGCTCCTGACAGTGACGCGGTGCAAGCACCATTTAGTCTGGGTGAGAACTTGATAATCTGGAAAACGTGGTTTCAAAATTTAATTGCTATAGCGCTCCTCCTTGACGCTAGACAATATCGTATCTCCGATTTTATAATTGAAAGTATGGATTAACACAGAAGCTGCATGGGGGGCGCCTGAGGAACGTTTTCGTGACGCCGGGTGTGTGCACAGTCACGATAGAGCGAGAATATTCGGCCGTGCGTCGGAGGCGACGGGGAATTGCGTAACATGACAGAGCACAGTCGCAAAACGCTTCAGCTTGAAACGAAGAGATGTGACAGGTGCGAGGCGTCGACGCGGGCATTGCGTGCGAGGACGGGGCGGCTTTCGTGCTTGCTCGTGGCCGCCACGTTGATCTGGGCTGTCGTAAACCCCGTCGCAGCAACGGTAGCGTCGAGAAAGCGCTTCAATATGGATGAGCGGCGGCGTCTGTAAAGCGACGAAAGCGGACGCTTGTCGCATCGGCGCTTAACCAAGGAACAGCTGCGGTGGTTGCTGTTCTGAGTTTATTACAGTTACCTTAGCGAGGCACATGGGGGTGCGATGCAGGGCTGCTGCATGCATGCACGGGAATTCCGGGAAGGGGGATGGACCTTTAATGGGTTAGCATTAGGAGTGTCAGATTGGGAAAAAAGTGCACGTATGGGAATTGTGGGAAGCCGGTCACGTGATATGTTCATCTCCGCACCACCGTCAGTTGCACTTCGCTCCTCGGAGAGGCAGGACGTGTGTCGAGTGAGCTCCTGAACTACACTTTGACATGTGGTGAACGCGGTTTAAAACGTGGAACCGGATCGTAAAGAGGTGTGACGTAATGCTAACGCATTTCTCGCGCGTTTAGCGCAAAATCTCCACTGAATTTTCCTCTTTCTTTATTGCGACTTCCTCCTCCTCCTCCTCCTCCTCCTCCTCCTCCCCTTCTCTCAGCGCATGCAGGGTAGGAAACCGGACGCGTGCCTGTTTAACATCGCAGCCTTCCCTATCCTTTCTCTCTCCCTCTCTGTATATGACTGGCAGCGAAGACTACATGTGACTCAGCTGCACGGTGTGCGTGACGCCAGCGAATCTGGGACGCCTGGAACCCCGTGTGCGCGTGCGCGCCCTGCTCGTTGCCCTGCCCTCGGCTCTGTGCCGCGTCTCGAGTTGGCTGCCACCTCCGGCGCAGCTGGTGCTGCGTTCATTCTGTCTTTTGCCGGCGCGGTTCTTCTCCAGCTTCCATCTGTTCCCGCCTCGGCGTCTTCACGGAGTCTCTTGCCGCTCTCTCCTCGCAGTTTTCCCCGAGCGCCATCACTCCCTGCCGTTGCCTCCCGTTCTTATTTACTTTCCAGTGCGCGAGCTCTGTGAGCGTGCTCGCCTGTCGAGGTTCTTTGTGTGTCGTGCCTTGATCGCGGCGCTTTCTAGTCATTTTCGCTCCGTATTTTGGGGGGCCTGCGAGCTTTCCTTTCGTGCGCGGCGCGTGTGTTTCCTTCCGTGGGCGTTACTTCGTCCGTTTCTACAATTTCCTTTTTTTTTTCTTTTTTTTTCATCTTTTTTTTTTTACCTTATACACTCTCTTTACATCTGACTTGCGCTGCTGTTCCGTTAGCCACTTTTTCCTTCTTTCAGAGAACGTCTTTCTTTCACGTTTCTTTCTTGTTGTTTTCGGTACGCCTCGCGCTCTGCTTATTGAGACGTACTTTCGGGCGAGCAAGTGTGTTTCGCTTGCTCTTGCCTGAAGTCGTGGTCGAGTGCGTCTCTTTAGCTTTCTTTTCCCCTCGCGTGCATTCAAACCATCTTTCCCGCGGTACCGTCTTCGCCAGCGAGCAGCCTTTCTGCAGTTCCTCTGCATTTGTATTTCGCAGTGACGAGACACACCTGTTTAGGACGTGCGCTCGTTTTTTTTCCACGGGTTGCCGGTACTTTCCTAATCTTTCTTTTTTTTTTTTTCATTCGCGTTCTCGTGCTCGCCTAACTTTCGCGATGCGTACGTGTTTTAGCTTTACCATCGAGCAAACGTGAAAGCGGCGGGATACGCGGCATCGAGGCGCAGTCGGCAGCAGAAAGCACTTTTAACCGGAAAGCTTACGGCCCAAGAATGAACATTGCTGTTGTGACACGCATTAGCGAACCCGCAAACGCAAAACTGTGCGTTTCGTTTTTGTCGTTTTGTCCACTCGCGTTTCACTCATGCGTGCCCTTATTTCAATTCAGGCTAATACCATTAAATTATTACGTGCTTTCTTTCAGGTGAATGCAAGGCAGTGTTAGAAAAGCTAAGTAGATCGACGAGTTGACTGCCCTCGCAAAGTGTTAGCAACGGACAAACAAAAGTCTCGCAATACACAGTAAATAAGTAATTCCCGACACGCACTTACAGCCTACTGTATACAGGTTCTACACCAACAGACAATGACGCGACAATGCTATACGTTATTCTACAAAACAAAGATCCGCAATGACAAATTGCAGGAGAAATGACTATTTCCCGTTCGCTGTGCTCGTGTTCACCCCGAGATCGCCTTCACGTTAAGAAAGACATGGACGACACTTAAGAGCGTTCCCATATCATTTCTTGCGCCTGCGCTTCTTACCCTGCCGTATATGCTGTGCTTGAAACACGAAATCGCAACTCGCCCAAACCGCTGTGGCTTCTCATTGCGATACTTTCTTCTCTTTGGACGCTTACATGGTTCGTATCGCTGGCGCTATTCGTCGTTCCCATAGAGCCAACGGAAAGAGTGGCTGCGCCCTATAACCTTTCTGCCGAAATTGCCACCTCGGTGTCGTCCTTCTGTGCCCGCGCTGCCATCTTTTTCTTGCGTCGCTTTTTTTCCCCAGTTCAGGCTCAAAAAGAGCCGCACCTCCTCTCTCTCTCCCTAGGCTCATCGTTCTTCCCATTGTTTCCTCTTCACATTTACTTTTCCCTTTCTCCCAGCAGCCATCTGGTTTCTCCCTTCGTTGGACCGTTATCTCTTATTTGGGATTTTGTTCTTTTCATTCCCCTTTCTCGCTCTCCTCCTCGGTGAGCGACGTTCTCCGTTAAAGAGGCGCGATTTTTGCTTCTTCTTCTTCAACAGTTGCGGCGTACGACTGCCTTACCTTGCCCTCGCCGAATTTAGTGCGGCAATAATTCACTCGCTCCACGCGCGCCGTCTCCTTTTCCGCGCGGCTTTCGTGTTGCCGGCATTTCTTGCCCGGATTCGCCTCCGCGTGTTTTTGTTTGTCGTTTATGTTTCACGCTTTACGTTGATCGTTCTCGACGCTTCTCTCTACGTCGCTGCTTGTTTTTGTCGCTCCATCTGTTGTGACTGTTGTTTCAGGAGGTTAACTCAAGCTACAGGATAACACCGCTTACATTCCCCGCTCTTGTTCGTCACTGTCAGCCTGTCTTATGTGTACTGCATAATCCTTTGCCGTCTTCGATTCCGTTTTCAATCTCATAGCGTCCATTGCGAGAACAGACAGAGACGGAGAAGCCGGGGCATTTTCTATAAATTTTCTTTTCTGGACAACCCATTAAGTGAGAGAGGTAATGGCAATAACCAATCAGGGTTGTCAAATTCCTGTTCTGTTTAGGGAGTATCTGTGAATCGTTCAGTAGGCATTTCCTCGTGTTGAAGCTGGACTACTTATAGGCCCACTGGCTCTCCGCAGATTTTATCTTCCTTACTGGCTTTAAGCGCCACTCCAGAACTGAAAATTTCAGACAACTTGGACGGGGATTCCATCCGAGGACTTTGGCGTACAAGAAGCTGATGGTTTAACTATATTCATCGAGGCTAGTGTTTTTTTTTTTTTTTTCATTATTAACTTGAAGGCTTCACACGACACATGGAGTATATAGGGAGATTTAGTAAACTGTGAAACCAATGACAGCTAGTATTCTAAAACCAATAGAGCGAGTTTATCTTTTTTTTTTTCAAAATCCCGTTTTGGCGATAACGCGATTTATCTAATCGTTTCGTGAAGCCGTGAAAGGCTCAAAATGGGTGTCCTGTGAAAATTTTGGAGCGCCTCCCGGCGGCTCCTGCAGGCACCACCGTCCATAAACCGCTATGGTTGTCGGAACTGTGGTGAACGCGAAACGGAAGCACACAGCCTGACCACCGCCACAGTATATAGTGTCTCGCCAAAGGATGCTATAAACCTCGGCTGGTCTAAATCGTCTTGGTGGAACGAACGTCCGGGCAAGGTCCGTGAACTGTCCGCCGGAACTCTTTTATTTGCCACTGACGTCAATCTTCACTAGTTGTGGGGGAATTAAAAAAAGAAAGAGAGAGAGAGATACTTAGGAAGGCAGTAGCCGGCGCTTTCAACTAAAGCCAGCATCTCCGTGCGCACGTTTACAACAGTGTTATTTTTATTAAATTACCTACAGTCGCGTTACTGTGTATGTGCAAGAAGGACGCATTTAATTCCGCATTGCCTTTCCGAGCGAAATGAGCCTGTACAAATATCACGGACCTGTCTTACGCTCCTACCACTGAATGATCTTCGATGCGAATGGTGGTGTTTTATGGACGGTCCCCGTATTGTAGAAAAGCTCCGCTTTTTTCACGTGTGAAGCCTACATACGGGTTGAAAGTTGGATAAAAAAAAAAATGGAAGAGGGAGAATTGATCAGCACGGTCACGATTATTTCTTTCTCCATGAGTTAATTTTTACGTCATTAATTCCTATTTTTATTATCTTTATTTCCTTTCTTTTTCGCTAGCGCCAGCTCCTTTTAAGATGGTCGTGGAGGAAATTACAGAGATGTGTACACTTCTTTCTTTTCGTTTAATTTGTTTAACTTTGTGATAGTGCTCTCTGCGTTTCGATGCGTTAACTTTTTGTTCACGCTTTCAATTTAACGCGAATGTCTTCATTCGTTTTTATAAGCGACCAGGTTGTTACAGTTTACTTGCAGTCCGCTGTAACGTTCTGCGTTGTGTGTGCGTGATCTTTCTTTTAATTTTTTTAAAACTTTATTTCCCCCTCCCCTTTTTTTTCTGTCTCTCTCTCTTTCTTTTTATCTGTGCCGCATCTTCCCGGCTAACGAGATTAAGTGGAGTGTGAGAGACCGCAGGAACCCTCGAGCGAGAATCAGCGATGAAGGTAGACCGACGTTTCATGGTTAACTACGCTCCCCCCTGCTCTGATTGCTTCCGATATTGGCGTACCTTTTCTCCCTTGCTTTTTCCTGTTTCTTTTTCTTCGTCCTTTTCCCTGAGCTCTGACTTTCGCTAATGTGTTGTTCCCATTTGTTTGCTTTGTGTGCTTGCTGATTTCCTCCAAGTCGCTAATTGGTAAACATGGCTGCCACTTCTCTACCTTATAACTGTCAATTAGGTTCCTCCAAAGCTCGAGTTGTTTGTAGATGTTGTTATCTCAAATTAGGATAGTTAACCTGTGTTTGGGGAAGCTTATATTTAATCGTCGGTTGGGACTTTCCGAGTTTGGCGAAAAAAAAAAGTTGACCCACGCTGACGCCTGGTGGCACGTCTCCTCCATCACGACTACCAACGTCGATGACCATGAGCAACCGTCGTGCATATGGAAGCTGCACTACGCTGCACACGCTAGCTAGACACACTAATACAACGCGCAAGACAAAGCACGTAACTGAATCGTCACCGAGTCTCAGCGCGTACAGCGCGTCGTAATTGCAGGCGATCAACTTCAGAAACATTTTCAGACCTAATTGCGGAGGCCGCGCTCCGCTGTGCTGAGTACGGTGAACGCCACTACCAACGCCACCTAGTGGCGTTGGTAGTGCTTCTTGATGCCAGCGTCCCTTCGAATGCTGGCATCGAGGCGTCATAGAGCTGAGACCACCGAAACTGTCGGTGCGCGTTAGTGTCATAATGCAGTACTTCTCTTTTCTGCTCGTATATCGCGTCTGTGTAAGCGTTTGTGGCGCATTTAAACGCTCGGCGATCTATCGTCTAATGGTTGTGGAACTTTTTCTTCTGGTTAAGCGTTGGAATAATATATAAATATATATATATATATATTAAACAGGCTGAAATTGATTGAGTTAAAAATCGCGGGTAAACGCCGTTTTGTTCGTCGTTTCGAATCCGTTCCTTTCTGAACTGTTCATTGTGGCGTGAAGTCTCCTGACGTGCTTCATAATGAGGAGGAGGAATAAACTTTTATGATAGAACCAGCACTTTGTGATGACCGGGCCTAAGCCTCCCATGAGGGGACGCGAGGACTTGCCTCACCGCCGCCTCACGGGCGTGCTGGGTCGCCCAGGTTTGGTCGTCGAGGGCGGAGCACCGCAGAGCCTCACGCAACCACGGCGAGAGGGTCGTGGTGTTAATGTGTGTGTACTGTGCTTGGCACTCCCACAGCATATGCGGAAGCGTAGACGGGTGAGTGCCACCGCACCGGCAGTTGGGGGTAGTGTAAACGTCTGGGAATATAATGTGGAGGCGGGCGGGTGAATGGTACCGTGTTTGTTTGTAGCAGACGCAGGGTGGTAGCCTGCGCCCGGCTGAACTTGGGGTTAGGTGGGGGGAAGGTTCGGCGACTGAGGTAAAATGTCTTAACGAGATCGTTATAAGTGGTCAGATTGTCCCTGGTGTCCAACTCGTCTCAGGTGACTCCGTCGCGGTTGACTAGGCCTCGCGCAGTTGAGTGGGTGACCTCGTTGAGGTTGGGGAGGTGTGGGTGGACAGGGCCCGCATGGGCCGGGATCCATGTCAGGGAGATCATGCTGTCTTTAGAGTGTGGTGCCTGGCAGAGGATGCGAAGAGCTTGAGGCGAAATACGGCCTTTGCTGAAGTTAGTGACGGCTGAGCGAGAGTCACACACAATGGCGTGACAGACAGGTGGGATCTAGAGTGGCCAGGGCGATGGCCATTTCTTCAGCCGTCTCGATAGGGGGGGTGTGACGCTGGAGGCGTGGTATAGGACTCTATCGCGTGTGGCGACGGCCACAAATCGTGTGCCATGGGAATATTGGACTGCATCAACAAATGTGACGCCAGGTACGTGAGCAAGGGCTTTTAAAAATGATAGCTCCGGTCCGAGCTTGGCGCTGGGCCCTGTTATATTCAGGGTGCATGTTTCTAGGAATAGGGTCTGTGTGGATCCAGCTACGGATGTCAGTCGGGATCGATTGTTTGGGGCCATGTTGCTGATGGTAAGTGAAGCCAAGCGTGGATAGAATAAAGCGTCCCGTTTTAGTAAGGGTGAGCCGTTCAAGCTGAGAAGCGTTGTTGGGCTTCAATGAGTTCGGCAAGGGTGTTGTGAACTCCCAGTTGGTTGAAGAGGTAAGTGCTGGTGTAATGAGTGTTCCCTTTTTTTTTTTTTTATTGAAGCGTAGTGATACACCACTAAAATACCATATGAAGCAACCAGTCAACGAAGCCAAAGAAGGCATAGGGGAAATAACTGGTACTTTGAATTAAAATGTAGAAAAAAAAAGAGAAGGAAATGGAAGTGAACGAAAACACAAGCTGTCACGGGTGGGAGTCGAACCCCTACCTTCAGCATCATGCGTGCGGTACTTTACCATTAAGCTACCGCGTGGCCGCCCTGGCGTCTACTTTCTTGGGTATTTATGCGTGTTTACACATTAGCTCTAGAAGTGTTAGCCAGCGCCCCTGACGGCAGTGGCGGCGGATGTGGAACGTCCTTTCGCACCTTGCGTAGCAAGGTGCGAAAAACGTGCAACGGATGAGAAACTGAACAAAGGACGTCATTTTACTAGATAAAAGGTTACGTATGCGTGTGGTCTTTCTTTTGATCGAGTAACCTCCTTGCACTTGTTGGTTTAGAGAGCATTGGTGTTTCACCTGGCTTGACTATAACTTCGTTTGTTATGAATATGTTAACATGCCGAGTGGCGAGAGAGAAAATGTGTCAACTTCCGATTGAGCTCATTGGTCGCTATTCCGCCATGTCGGACGGAGACAACGTTTGACAGCTTCGTTTCGGGCGATAACGGAACATTATGTCAGCGATAAGCAATTAATGCGGGAAGTACAAATGAGAGACGATGTATTGTCACAACTCGAACAACGACACCAAAAGATGAGCTGAACTGCTTAGGAACATTTGTTTATGTGTATATATGTCGTGCGTGTGTATCTGAACTTCACAACTGCTGCCACTAGTATGTTCTTTTCTATGTTCTTTGTTTCAAACTTTTTTCAACGTTTGGTACACACAAGTCAATTAAGAGAAGATGAGTAGCCGGCACCTTCTACAGGTACCAACATATCCCTGAACACAGATAAGAAAGAAGAAAAAGAAAGCAGGCATTGTTTCGTGGCACAAGCAATCGCGGGAACGGGCAGTGTCCACATAGCACTAAAGCGACAGGTATGGCATGTCCTTCGTCACTAATGCCGCACTTTCGCCAGCTCTTCTGAGTCCCGGTGTTCTATACATTCCGTGGGCCGTTGTTACGAACCGACTATGGTGCTGTTTCGGCGCTCGCTCTACACCCCCCCCCCCCTTTTTTTTTTTTTTTTTTTTTCATCGTGACGTGCTGCTGACGCCCTTCCTGCGCCTTCCCACTACGCTTTCATGGTTTTCGGCTGAGCGAGTTCGTTACGTAAGGACCACTTTAACGGCCTCCTCCGGCTCTGCTCTTCCCGTTCCTCTTGAGGCTTGACACTCTCTCATTTTCTCTCTCTCTGTGTTTTTCGGGATGTTGAGGCTGTACAGTCCCTATATATTTAGTCTCACCAACTCTGTACAGTGCAGCGGAGGCTAGGGGTCGTGGCAGGCGATCGTTAACGCTGTACTGACGCGACACTTTCGAATTGTCACTTTTATATTGTTAACTGAAGGCCCAGACCCTCTAAACCCTAGGGGAAAAAAGTACTAGTTAGCGCCAAAGTGCCCTGAAATAGTTTCTTCGCGGTATTTATTTCTAAGAAACAGTTTCATTTTCGGTATTTAGGAGGTGGATGCGTCATCACGACGTCATGATGCACCGACTCGCTCCGTTTGTGTGGTCGCCGCGGCGGCTGCCACACGCGAGCGCGGCCGTGAGGAACGCGCGAAGCACTCGTCATTGATTCTTTTTTTTAATTTAATGAACAACGTTGTCATGCCTAGTGTTCCTGCATGCTACACGAAATGAGTAAAATTGCTCCGTGTCATATGACATCGCGACAATCTCGTTAATGCGAAGTCCGGCATCTTCAAAACAACCAAAGTATCATATTAGGATTTATTATGTTTCCCAACCTTCGGGCTTTCTAAGTGAGTGAGTGAAATAACTTTATTGAGGTCCAGAGAAGACGCAGGGGAGGCCCCGCGCCACTCGGTTAGACCCGCGTAGGGACCGCCAAACCAAACTTGACGGCCCGATCGCGGGCACTCTGCACGGCCAGGGTTTGGTCGTTGAGTTCGGGGCTGCCCAAAAGCGCAGCCCACCTTTCCTCGCTGAAGGCGGAGCCGATGGCTTTACACTCCCACAACACAGTTCCAAGTGTCATCCTTTTACGTGCGAGAAGTTTCTAGTGGAAATTCTGCAACTTCGGCAAGTATGCGTCAGTTCTCCTTCAACGAGAAGCGGCTGCCTGTTCCACGAAAAGCCGGAACAGAAGACACACGCGCAAAGACTGACGAGAGGGCTCGCGCTTGTTGTCTGTTCCAGCACTTAGCGCTAATAACACCTTAGTTCGAATGAACGACCAACTAGCCGAACACTTAAGTCCCTCTAAAGCTTCTTTATGCAGTCGGCGTCTCGCGGAAGGCGACCGAGAAGCGGACATTGGAGAGGCTCGAGCCCTCTTTCTGGTTCTCGATTCTGATTGGCCCCGCGCAACCCGTAGCCTTGGCTGCACTGCACGGAGTCGGTTGTTCGCGCCTCGACAGCCGCGAGAACTCGCGAGAGTCGGTCGACCCTCTTCTCGTCCGCTGTCGGCGAGGTGCCGCGTATTCGAAATAACGAGGTGCCGTTTGTCTCGGCTGAGCCGCCACATTTTTTTTTTTTTTTTCGGGAGAGAGACGGGGAAGTGTTGAGGCTTGTTTCTCGGGTGCCATTCTGCGCTCGTTCCGCTCGGGCCCGCTCGTCGCCCACACACCTCGTGCCTCTCGCGGGAAGAGCAGTCGTGCGCGTGGTGTGATGCGCACCGCGCTCCCTTGGTTGTGAGAGCTTCGCGTTCATTTTTTTATTTCCGCTCCTGGTTCTCCTGCGTGTCTTTCTCTGCAGTGCAAAAAACTGCGCGTGCGTGTGCAGATACACTTGGTCAGCGTACCTCTGCGGCTGGCCGTCGACACACTTTGTTTATCTTTTTCTTAGATCACATCGTAGTCTCGTTTCGGGGTCTTGAGGTATGCAGTCTATGTCCTCTTATTTTTTGTTCAGCAAAGCTGATTCGCGAAAGGTCACGCCGCAACTGCTCGTTGTGGAATAGTTTTTGGTTAACGAGGCGAGCACGTAATAATAATAATAATAATAATAATAATAATAATAATAATAATAATAATAATAATAATAATAATAATAATAATAATAATAATGATGATGACAGAAAGAAAGAGAGAAGACTGAACATAGTTTATGTCACAAGCGCAGATGTGAAATAAAAAGGCCTTTTTGAAACTTCCGTTATTTGGCCTTGTCGGACATGGTCGGAAACTCGCATTACGCTGGTAAAATGCGCCTTAATATCGTCCAACAGAGCAGGTGCACTGGCATTGAGATTGGGAAAGCAAGCAGAGGAAAGACTGGGAAGTCAACTAGACAAGCCTTCTGTTTGCTACCCTATACACCGGGGATAATGAAAAAAAAAAGGAGTAGAAAGAGAAAGGGAGAGAGCGAACACTGCACGCATGCGGGAGGATGCACAGAGGTGCTTTAAACGGTCACCCCGGCCGGTGCACTTCAAGAACTGCTATATATAGTGCACGGATAGCCTTTTTGTTCCGGCTACGGATATGGCCACAGTCCTAATTTTCTTTGATTCAGATGATGGCATCGAGTCCAGCTGGTTTAAGGTTACCCCGACAGAGAGGCGTCGGCCGTCGTTGCAAGGACAGATGCACGTCAGGTGCTCAATGGTTCCCTCGCACCTACAGGAAAATTCAAACATAGTCTAAAGTACGGAATAATTATTCCGTGAAGAAGAAGTAAGGACCAGTTGCGTCAAAGAATTCGCAGCGAATTGAAGTTAATGACGAGGTGCGAGTTTCCCAAGTAATGTATATTAGACGCTGCTCGTCAAATCGACCTGTGTGGTGTCTCGAACGCAGATTGTTTTCCCTGGGTATTACTTCTTGCAGGTATGCTTTGTAGTCCTTCGTTACGGATAAGCAATTAACCAACGCCAAGTAGATGCAGCCAGCATCCATTACATCATTGCGAGCTGGTACAAGAACTTTTTTTTTTCTCGCTCTTTTCTAGCTTACCGAACTTCCTATCACGGTAAAACTTGGCTTCTTGCTATTGCAGAAATGGAATTTGCCATGGTACAGCTTATCTTAATGCTTCTCTTTAGTGTCTATCTAAGGCAAGCTGGTTTTTCCGGAACGCGTACTTTGTAAACGCACTGTCTCCGCCTGCTACGGTGAACAAGCAAAGCGTGCCCCCGCTGTGCCGGTCTTGCCCATGCGATCGTCGACGTCCTCTTGAGAACACAGAGACCGGCGACGTGCTCTCTGTCTTCCTCGTGGCAAATTAACATAAGGGTTTGTGCTCCACTCCCTGCTGCCTTCTCGACCGAGCCGCTGGGCACGACTGGCAGATTCCACCTTCTCTCCCCCCCCCCTCCCCCTTGCACTTCGCCTTCCTTTTAACCCTCGATTTTCCTTTCACTATCTTCTGGGGAAACACCGCGCGGAGCGTTCCATCTTTGCCCGGCCGAGTAATTAGGGGCATAATTAAAGGATTTAATCTCGCTCGCGCTTTTCTTTGTGCCTTCGCGTTGCTCCAAAGCGCGCGTGCGCGAGCATTCCTGCCGGGAAATTTGCCTTTCCTCTGCCGGGCTCTGCCGCTGAGCGACGTACAAGTGCGCGTCGTGCGTGTAAACGCCTGCATTTGTTTTAACCTGCACCTTTCTTTTGTCCCCTTCTCTCTCTCTCTCTCTCTCATTTATTTCTTCGGCATGCCTACCCCCCCCCCCCCCTTCTTTTTTTTTTCTTCTTTCTTTATGTGCCTAATTTTTTTACCTGTCTAAGTGATATAGCACGAGGAATACGTTCTAATATATTTGCACTGATACTTGCAACGGCGACACTAAATGGAAGCGTAATGGATTGATATATGGTGCAAGTATATGGCAGCAGTCGAGGTTTCGTGGCTCGACGCCAGTCAGGACGTATAGATATTCTTTGACTTTTTGTCACCTCCGCTTGATTTGTGTGTTTGTTTATTCGTAAATTTATTCTAAAATTTTTGTTTTTGTTATTTGCCTTCTTCGTGTCACTTCATTCACAGTTTCTGAAGTAGCGCGCATTTCATTTAACGGAGGCTGACATTTTCAGATTTTATTAAACTGTCTCTCTATCTCTATCTTGACATGTAGGGTGGGGATGGCTACAGAATTCTTTTTCTTTACTTCAGCTCGCTGCAGTGGCTCGTTTCGTTGCCTCCTTTAGCTACGCTGTTTCTCGTGGCATGTTGAGAGGAAGGCTAACTTGGTGTCGGTTTCACACGTTAATTTCTGCATTGACAACCCACCAGCGCAAACTTTTTTTTTTTTTTTTGTTAAGGCTAACGGAAGGCTTAGTTTTCGCAGTTTTCAGGCGGGTTACACCTATGGACTTCTACGACAATTGCTGTGAAACCTGAAATTTTCTGACGTGTCGTATCACACTCGTGCCATCCTGCAGAGCTCTGATGGCAAGGTCGCTGTGCAATAATGTCGAACGCATGTACACGCGGCTACACTCTGGCTACTGTACAATGGTTGCGACGGCTGTTTATCGCCCGTGCGCTGCTCGAACTCAAATTGCGAGTCGTAGAGTGCTCTCAGAAGATAATACCGAAGCCACAAACTAAGTACCGAGAATTCATCAGTCTAGGCATAAGAGCTCTGGTGCCTTCTGCGTCGTCGGTCAGTTGAGACTGCCGCGCCGTTCTGTTGCCCTGTCTTCCCAATTATTGTTTCGGGAGCGGTGTTGCCGCTCTACTCTGGTGATGATGTCGAGCTGGTGAGCTCAACCAGAGTTTCGCCTCTTCCGCGTTATGCTTACGCGGAACTGCGTTTGCGTCAGCCGTGGTTTAGAGAGCTACGCGCGCATCTTGGAGTTCTCGGACGTCGAAACTTGTACGCAAGTTTGCTGCCCCGTAAGCCACCCTAATGTGATCTTGCTCGCATACGCGAACCTCGCTCAATGCGCCCGCACTCCGCGGAATTCGGGCCGCTGACTCGGAAACGATTGGCTTAAAACTCTGATGACGCGAATACGAGGTTGGGCACGCGTGGAAACTCTTCCCTGAGACTTCTCTCTCGCTTCCACGGGCGCGCTCTCAGTAGCCGCCATCGGTCTCCCGCTAACAAGGCGAGCGGGCAATGAGCTCGCTTCGTCTCTAGTATAGCGGGGGAGGTCAATGCACGCGCCGTGCAGCGCAGCCTTTAGCATGCAGTCGTCGCCTAATCATCGAGGCAGGGACGTCCGAGCTCCTTCCCGCGCAGGATGTGTCGTCGACTAATCTGGGTTTCTTGGGCCGCTGCGGGCCTTTTCATTCTTCGGAGCTCGCGAAGTACGGTGCACCGAACCCGGGGGCGCCTGCAGATGGGAGTGCTGCATTGGTGCCTACTTCGCGAGGTGAGATGACGCTGCACGCAACTGGTGACGCGGAATGAAGTGTATTAGCCAAGCCCGCCGCACACCGCCGTTTGTCTTCGTGAGTGCGTGTGTTTGCGATGGTCTTAGGCGCGCACGCGCGGTAATCCCGGCTCCCCGCTTGCGCAACGCTCGAGTGGCTTTGGCTCCGGCCTGTGTCTCATCCGCCTCTTCGTCGTTGACTCGTATAGCACTCACTCTCTGCCGCGCGGCAGTCTTAATGAATGCTCAATCCTGTAGTAATAGCCGGCCCGGGGTTGCGCTCTCGAAGATGTCCGGCTCAAACTCTCGTCGCTGAGTGCGCGTCGTTGCGGCGTTATCGTTGTTCCAGGCTGTTTTCCATATCGGATACAAGATCGGCGCTAAGGCGGGCAAACACGCCGGGGAGAACCGGGGACGCCTGCGAGGACCGGCGTTTGTCCGCCTCGTTGGTTGTATAATGTCGTGCCTCTCATTGTCTTGAGTGATGCTCAGACGCGGCCGGAAAGTAAATGTGACGATTGCACGGCGGAGTCGTTTGGCTGCGCGGCAGCGCGAAGGTGATGCGGCTGCAGATGCTCGCTGCGATCGGCGCACGCGCTTGCCCGGAGTTCCCGTCGGCTTCGTCTTTCTGGCCCGCCTGACAGGCTGCTTGAACATAACATACAGACTGCGCGTTGGTAGGCCTTTGTCGCGTTATTTTTGGCATTATGCGCTCTCTGCTATGTCTGCAAATATAAAAGCGTTGCGGGACGCAGTAACTACTACGCCTAGCAGAGATGTGAGCGCAGAGCTGGTAAACATTAAGGAGCAGGGAGCCCTGTAACTGTGACACTGTTGAGGAAACAAAGATACTGTCAATTCGAGTGTTTACCGCACGTTTAGAGAAGTAATGAATGAATAAAATTATGGGGTATTACGTGCCAAAACCACGTTCTGATTATGACGCACGCCGTAGTGGGGGACTCCGGAATAATTTGGACCACTTGGGTTGCTTTAACGTGCACCTAAATCTAAGTACGGGAAGTACGCGTAGTGTGTATGTGTGTGTGTGTGTGTGTGTGTGTTTCTTACTTCTTTTTTCCCCCTTTCTTTCCTGTGAATCATAAAGCAGCTGCTCCAGAAGCTTTGTGCATAGGTGACACTCGCTGCCACGAGACCTTCTGCTTCGTTAGCGGTAGATCATTTAACCTTCCTAAACTGGAATAGAGTTTTCCGTCTCCTGGTATAGTGACAGTCATGATGCACATGTGCTGTAGCTTCATCGCGACCGCAGGTGTTTGTCCAAGAAGCCAACCGTAAAACTTACTTCTCTAGCAAACAAATTTGGCTTTCTTTAATTGCTTAATGTACTCCAGCTTCCATCAGGTAGGCGCTGGATTTTTGGTCCCCAGACCTTTTGGCCGCGCACAATTACTGTTGCTTGTGTTTATTGTTTACTGTGAGGAATTAATCTGTGCTGAATCCCATTCTGACGCTTATCATATTCTCAATGTAGAGTGGCGTTTTTTTTTTTTTTATTGCCTTTCGTCCGTTTGCTCCGTGTCGTTATGCGATTTATAACGACACGGAGCAAAGGATGCTTGTCCTGCTCCTGTTCCCGCTCGCATGCGTAGGGGTCGTGCGCTTGTTGACCTCGTTGTAACTAGGCAATGTTTTTTCGCCCGGCTAGCACATTTGTAGGAAAAAACTAGGAAGTTTGGAAATTCTTAGGCGCAAGTTGGAATCAGCTAGCGCAAGACAGGGGTAATTGGAGATCGCAGGGAGAGGTCTTCTTCCTGCACTGGACATAAATATAGGCTGATGATGATGATTCTCCCGGCAGCTGGAACGAATTTCTCCTGGCACTCACCTCCTATTGGCTCTCCGAAGGTTAGGTTACGTTAGGTTGGGTTGGGTTGGGTTGGGTTGGGTTGGGTTAGCTTAGCTTAGCTTAGCTTAGCTTAGCTTAGGGCACACCTGCAGGCTCTCGGGATCACCTGCAGGCAGTTCTTCCAGGGCACTTTGTCACTTGACTTCCGAGCACCACTAGGAGGCCAGTGCCGGGAGAAATTCGTTTCAGAAATTCAGCAGAACAGACTCTGCCCTGTATAACTATTGTCCCCGATTTCTGCTTGTTCTTCCGGCTTAAAAATAAGCCCGGCGCCATCCTTATTTCGTCTTCTCACCCTGTCTTTTCTCGCCCCTTCGTCGACGCAGTGTCCAACCTTCGCGAGGAGTGGGACCGGAGTGAATCTGTGGCGCTGCAGCGCCGCCGCCAGCTCGAGGGAATCGCCTCGGACGCTGGCCGCAGCCTGGACGACCGACGCCGGGAGCTCGAGGCATGGCTGAGCCGCATGGAGGCGCGACTCGACCGACAGGCCGCCGCGGGACCACCGCACTCGCTGGAAGCGCTCGAGGCGCAGATACGCGAGCAGAGGGTGAGTTGGCTCTTTATGGGGGTCGCTAAGGCCGACTGCGCCCGCCGTCTGACAGACCCAGTACAGCGTTAAAGTAGCTGTCGGGACCGTCATCCTTTTGACAAACAAATGTTCTTTAAGACAAATGTTCTTATCGGTAACGTGAGCTTGTTGCCTTTGCACGTATGAGCTTGGAGGCCGCCCCAGCGGGTGTTAGAGATATATATAAATCAGGGTGGGAAAGACAGAAAGGTTAACTGGAAGGTATTCTGGTTTACTGCCCTGCACTGGGGGAACGGTAAGGGGAAACGAAAGGCGGAAAGAATAGCAGAGAGAAAAAGCAGGAATTTGTCAGTTTTTAAAAATTTAGAGAAAAACATGGGAGTGTCATCCCGGTTGCCTGAAATCAGTGAAATTGGTACCTACAGTTTTCTGGGCCAGACTGCTTGTATGCATGGGGAGAAGCTTGGGCGAGAAGGTAATAGTTCATAACGGTGTTTTGCGCAGCGCATGAATGGCTTTACGTAATGTACAGGTGAGAAAGAGCACTGACTTCCAACTCATCTTTATTTTCGAGAAGAGCTATATGTATACACAGGTATAGCAAAGGTATACACATGTATACACAGGTAACACATGTATACACATGTATAACATGTATACACAGGCATAACAAATCTGATAATATATCCCACCTGTTTTACAACTTAGTGGTAGTAATCGTTGAAAATGATGGGCTGGCATAGTAATTTGGCAAGCTATAAGCCGCCATTTTCTTTTCTTGAGCTTCGAACTTTCAGTCTCATAGACAGCCATAAAAGTTTCATAAAAACAGTCAGGGAAAAGCTACAAAAATAAGCGAACTTGAACATGGCAACGTAGTATGCGCCTTGTCCGAAGTCGTCCCTCTCTCGCGCCGCTTGTGCGCACACGCGCACACATTCGAGCACGCTCATAATTTCTGAAGAGAATAGGCAGCGCCGTACAATATTTGAAGTAACCGCTAAAGTGGATAAACTTCCGGCTATGAGTACCTTAAAGGGCGTATAGTTGCAAATAAAGTGGGGAGGAAAGTATCGCCTTGACGAGAGCCTCGAAGAAACTCTAAAGACGCTTCTACACCTTGTGTGACCTGCCTTCGTTTTCTCTCTGGCGGCAGCGACACTGAACAGCTGACAGCTGGTCTTGCCATCCGCTGATTTTCTTTAAGGTCTGCCGCAAAATGCGTAGTACCAGTACCAGCATGAAACTCCACGTCGACTTGCGCACAGGGCGATCGGGGCTGAAAGCGTTCCATGACCGCGTTTAAAGAAAAAAAAAATGGATAGAGATAGATAGCGCCGTCGTGGATTGGGGTTCTGCACGCTCTCGCGTCGGCACGAGGGCCTGCGGTGTCTGGGCCAACGCTCTAGCATGACAAAAGGCCTCTGCGCTTAGAGCTGCAACATCACGTTTTGTGACGACGGCTGCCATTGAAGACGGCGCATTGAAGAATGCTAGACCGCGGTGAGCATTGCTGCTTCTTGCCGTCGCACCTTTCTGATTACATTGGCTTTTGGCTCTAAAGTGTTGCATCAGTGGAGGAGGAGTACGACGGAGGTTTTAATGAGGAGAGAAAAGGAAATAGCGGTCGGTACAGCAAAGGGGAATTCTTCGTGGCACTCGCTATATGTGTGCGCTGGTAAGGTGAACTTTTTGTGAAGGGCGTGTGAGCGTGCAGGGACAGCTGATGTGGGTCATATTTAATGCTTAAGATTTTCTTTTTGCTTCGCGACTTCGCACAAAATTTGTTCAGGGTCTTCGAGGACCCTGAACGCACAAGTTGTGCATCAGTTGAATTGGTGGCAACGTTAGGTAGTTGATCTCTTGATAATTTAGGTGCCTTTAAAAATTGTAAGTAATCGTTATCGCTGCACATTCTCCTCGCGGTCTGGTATATGGCATATCAGATACTCGAGGCACAAACGCGTGTCTGTGCTTCCCCGCACAATAGGTATGCTTGCAGTGAAGTGACATTGCCGTTGCTGGTAAGCGCAGGAGTTTGCTCGGGGCTAAGATATGAAAACCAGAATCTCAAGAGAAGTCGTAAACGTTTACCTTTAAATCTTGAAATCTATTACTCGTCTTGAAGTTTTAAGACTTGAAAGCGACGCATCGTCGTAGAAAAACTGGCCTTATCGAAAGCGATAAATATAGTTTGATGGGCTCTTCTCGATTTTATATTCTTTGCGGTCGTAGCGTTTTATGGCTCCCTTGACGCTCCTGAACGTGCATCATTCATACACGCAGGACTGGTATTCCAGCGTTATGCGGTAAGCAAAACGTAATATGTTCGCAGTGTCGGCTCGGTGACTACGACGTTCTTCTGCTGAGCACGATGTCTCTGTCACGATTCCCCAACCCTGGCAGTCGCATTCAGATGGGGGCATGAAGCGAAAACGCCTGTGTTCTCGGGTTTGATTGGACGTTAAAGAAACCCACGTGGTGAACAGTAACAGGGAGCCCACCACTAATGTGTCTCTCGCAGCCATATTGTTGGTCTCGGGTGCCAAAGCCCATGAATCAAGCCACAAATTGTGAAATTCCTCATTCGCAGTTTTGAAAAGGTGATAAGCCTACCGACTTTGGTTTTGAGTGGCCTCCTGGGAAAACTGTAGCGTAAGCGTCCGAGCCATGTGAGCGATTCCCCGTAGCTGTCACTGTTAGCTGTCTTGAAAGCGGTTTGTTGGTGAGGGTATCTGCTTTTGCGTTGCCATTGACACCAACGAGTGAAGGTCTCTGCTGAAACGTTATATGATTCACCCTTTCGGCGATTTCTTTGAGTGAAGCCAGCTGCGGATGAGAAAACTTGTTTGGAGGCACGCCACGAGATCGGTCCCGACTTCCGTTCGCCTTGGAATCCGCCGGATCGGACCTGTATTTTAAAGGTGCACTAGCCGCACGGAAGCAACCATTCCATGTATACAGAGTAGTGGTATGATCGGCCTACGCTCCTGCATGAATGTTTAATGTCGGCCGTGCTGCTTCTCCATCTTTCACTGAGTGTAACGAAGTAGCTAGGCGATATACCACACTTCATCTGATCATGCAAGCACTTCTGTTCTGAAAGCAGAAGGTACACCACGAGGAGGAGACGGTTTCCTCACGAACGCGTATGACAGTTAGTTTCTCCTGAAGGACCGTGGATAGCGCGCAACAAAGTGTGGCTCATTTTGTCTCACGTTCCTGTGAGGGACTGGACTGGACTGGTGCAATTGGCGGCCAAGTCTGCCAATCTAACTCGGCCTGTAGCAACATCAGTCATCACAACCACCACAGTGTCAATGCGAAAAGTGCATAATATACTAACTGCTCACTGTCGTAAAGGTCGAAAAAAAAAATAACCAGCAAGGTACACTGTTAGTTGAAGTTCGAATTAAATTCTGGTGTTCTACATGCCAAAACCGCGATCTCATTTTGAGGCGCGCTGTTGTGGCGGCCTCCGAATTAAATTTGACCACCTAGAGTTCCTTGTCGTGCGCTTCAACCTGAATACACGGGCGTTCTTTGCATTTCGCCCCCATGGAAATGCAGCCGGCCGCGGTCTGTATTGCAGAAGTTTTATATAACTACCTTTGCGCTGCGCCCAATTATGCCTCGCGCGTGATTGCGATCCTCGTCGGCATTGTACTCATATTTACGGGGTCGCCCTGTCTGATGTTGCTCGACTAATTGCCCTTTATCAGCGCCCACCTCTTCGTTCAAACCTCCGTCCTTTTGTCCACCGCCAGCCTGAAGCGTTGACAATAGCGGCGCTCGCCGGGAGACCGCAGGAACCGCTTTCACGGTCCCCGCGCATAAAACATTCATTCAGTGAGCCGTGTCCCGTAAACTGTCGCGCTCGGGTCGTCGTCTACTGTTTCGCGCGAACGGTGTGTGCCATTGCGTTTCCAGTCTCGTCGTCCTCCGAAAAGAGCTTTTGTGTGTGGAGCCAGTGCAGCGGAAGCTGGGCCTCCGGCATCGAAAGGGGAATTCGTGTGGGGCCTCTGCGTATTGTACGTTAAAATTGCGCCCGTAGGGAATTAACCACAAAGACGTAGATTGCAACGTCTGCTCTACAATCGTCTTCGTAATGTTGTCGAAAAAAAAAAAAATGCCACTGACATTGGAGATAGGCAAACACGATTGTAGTCACGAGGAGCCTGATTCTGTCATACGCTTGCTACATTTCTTGTCGCTTGTTTGTATTCGTAGAAAGCAACTTTCAGAATTGAAAATGATGATAGAAAGCGTACCTGCTTAATCCATGATATGATGAAAGGCGAGTAGATTTTCTCGAGAGGCGACGGACGTTTACAGGGGTGCTCCGTATAGCCAAAACAGTGTAGGTCTATGGCGATGCTCAGCTAAGCATAAATGGGCTACGACTGCGGTTACTTCCCGCGACGGTGATTAAATAATTCGCTTGATTCATATTTGTAGCTTTTGTTTTGAATGCAACTTACACGAGTGTTTGTTGCAGATTTGCGCGAATATTAGAACGCGCGCACCTGTGTGTGTGTGTGTGTGTGGGGGGGGGGGGGGGTGCGAGAGAGTAGTGTTGGTTTTTTAACTGTGTTCTTGAAATAAGTGGTCTTGAATTCCAAGGAAGGAAAGACAGGGAGGTTAGCCAGTTCTCAGACCATCTGGCTACCCTGTGCTGGGGAACTTGGTTAAAAAAAAAAAAAAACATTCCGACCGCAATGAGTCCTCATAAAGTCATTTCGCAGTTATACTGAGAGAGAGAGAGAGACGATTGTAACGATAACGTCTAATAGTGTTTTTCTAAATGAGCGTACAAAAGGCGTTTTGTAGCATTTTATTCTTCACATTGTATTCGACACGCCGGAAGTTCTCGCTGAAAAGCAGAGTCGATGTCCTCGGGGCTTCTAGAAATTTGCAGCTCTCCGCGGGCCGCCTTACGCGTGTATGGTGGCTGAGCCGGGGGGGCGCAGACAATGAATTTCTCGGCTCTCTGACGACTCCGGCGGCTCGTTTGTAAAGCAAATACCACGGAGCCCCTGGGTGCTCAGAGGTTCCGGAAAACTCGTTTACCCAGAAGCAGCGGCTGCGAACAGAGGAAGGAGGACGTATAAAGCGAGAAGCGAATGAAACGCCAAGAGAGCAGTCAGAACGTGGACACCGTCCCAGCGGACACCTAGATCGCGCAGATAAAGGAGAACGAAATGAGATGTGCTCAGAGGCGACGAGGCGCGTCCGGGAGACTGCAGAGGCGAGGCGATAAAAGAAAATAACCGACGGTAAAAAGCGGCGGAAAGTAGAAAGACAGTTTCTGAGACTTGCGGAAAAAAAGAAGTATCGCAGAGAGGAAGAATGATTCGCGCTGCTTTTTTTTTTTTTTTTTTCTTGAGCTATCATTTTTCTTATTAGCTTACGGCGCTTTCTTTTTCATTTTTCTTTATGACGTATTTTTTTTTTTTAGACGCGCGAGACACAACCTTCATTTATTATTATTATTTTTGAGCCGTTTTGTTTCGTTTCGTTGTTGCTTGATGGCGGCGGGGTCACATCTCTTCAAGACGCGAGAACGGTGCTATGCGCCGCAGGCAGAATCTAACTCACGTTGTCGGTCGCAGATGCCGCTGCGCATCAAATGCCCATGATGTGACCGCCATCCTTTGGTTTTGTTCGGTATTTATCGGCGTTCTTTTCCTCTTGTTTTACTGTTGACTTTCCTCGGCTATTTCGTCTTGCAGCTTTTCCGTCTACGCATTGGAAATGCACGGTGTGAAGCCGTTTCTTTCCTGACAACTTGCTTCTTTGATAAGTACTGCATGCGTACCGCGCACGAAACGCCGCGTTTCTTTGTTTTTTTTCTCTCTCCCTCTTTTAATATTGTTTGCGCTCGCTCCGGTGAACGCGCGAGTTGAATGTGCTTGAACTTAGTGCCGTTCCGCGTCGCACTTCTTGAACCTTTGTCAGGCAGCGGACAATTTACGAAGCTGAAGTTGCTCACATCGCACAGCTAGGAAATCGCTTCAGTTTATATATATATATATATATATATATATATATATATATATATATATATATATATATCGTTTGCAGTTTTAGCACCAATTCTGTACCTGCTTCCTTTGTTTCCTTCTCTTATTTTCTTGCAAGGACAGACTGGAGCCTTAAAATACAACGCAAGCAGCCGCAGAGAATCCGTTCGTTGAAACTCGCACGTCAAAGTAGAAGGAAGCATTAGTTAGCGTACTGTAATTACGTAGGCCACGCGCTTTTTTTTTTTAGGAAATATGGAGAAACTGAGCGGTGAAATTGCTCTGTATTGTGGGCGCGTATACGCCTCGAAAAGCGATGCTCCGCCCATGTTTAAGATGTCGTAGGTGCCACTTGTGTGGTGTCTTGTCTCTGCGTACAACCTACTATAAACTGTTTCACAGGAGACAGCTGGCCATTTCAGTAGACCTTCAAGTGATCGTCGTTGTAGTCGCACATTCTGTCTCACAGTAACCTAGAAAGCTTGTGGCATATTTAGTCGATGCGGTCGCCCGCTGTCCGGGTAACTTAGTAGCCACCGCAGCAACGCTTTGATTGATTGATTGATTGATTGATTGATTGATTGAATGATTGACTGATTGATTCGCCAGTTCATTCATTCATTCGTTCGATAACTTTGCTATGGTAACTTTGCTGTGAAAGACACCGTAATGGATGGCCACGTATTTTTTTTTTTTTTTCTGACTCTGCTCTCTGCTTTCGTCGAAGTGCAACAAGGAACGCTTCAGAAACTCGAGACCGAAACCCCGTGCCCAGTTGCAGAGCGCTGTAGCAGCAGCGTGCGGTCAGCGGGAGCACATGACCCGTTCTCCGGGTGTTGCGTTGATTCCGCTCCTTATTGACCTGTTATACGAATGATGCGTCTCTCGCGTTTCTGCATTTATAAGCCGCGCAGCTGGTTTTAGAGGAAGGGTGAGAAATCGTTTATGTCCTTTACACGAACCCAGCGAAATTCTGCTCGAGTAATCGGCGTAGACGCTTCGACACATTCACCTGCTCCTTCCAGTGAACCACTTGATCTCAGAAGTGTCCATTCGCAGAACAGCGTAGCATAATGACGATTCGGCTTGTCTTTTACGACTGTTAATTGGGCGTAAGCGCGCGTGAGCATTTATTCGTGGCATTAATTTTCTTGTTATGGTTGCTTGTTACAGCTGCTTGTTATATTTTCAGAAATGCTTTCGCTAGCGCACGTACAGGTAAAGTTATCCGAAGGTTGTAATTTCCTCCTATGACGAGCGGCAGAGAGAATGTGCTGTACAGCGAAGATATTTCGAGATTTCATATCTGCGAGTACCGCGTGAAGAACCGCCCGACAGGAAAAGGCTGTTCTGAGTGAGATAAATTTTACGTAATTTTTTCGGACGTAAGGAATCGTTCTGACGGGGGGGCATTGGGAAACAAGGCGCTTTCAGCCTTTCATTCGGGAAGTGAGCGAGGCGGCGTCCTCCACTTCCTCCTATCATTGCGTTCAGTGAGCGCGATGATTATTGCGCCGCCCGGTGCCTTTGCAACATCGTGCTCTGGCCAGTCAGCCGGCTGTCTCGCACTTTGAGCTCGCCGGTCGTCTACGCGGGTTAATATGCTGCAGCGTTTCGCTCGGCGAAGCTCGCGTTGCCCGCTTTCACCGGGCCGCTCGCAGATTTTCGCAGCCTTTTCGTTTCTCGTGCGAGGCGCCCTGTACTGTGTGGAAGCCGGGAGGCCCGTGCTGGCTCGATCGTTCGTCTTGCCAGTTGATTTCTTCCGCCGGGGCTAATGAGAGGGAAGAAATGAGCCAGTCCTCTGCCGGAGCAGAGATGTGCGCGAGTCTGGGGGTTTGTACCACACAACGAAGTAATCGGTTCGCTCTTCCTTGCGCACACATACACTCACTCTCTCTCGCACAAACAAACAAACAAGCAAGCAAACAAACAAACGAAGGTTGTGCCCTGTGCCCGCTTCTTTATAGCAACTGGTGCCACGTTTTGGTGTCGGCTGTCTTCTGCGCCGCGCCTTGTTGTCTGCTACACTAATCTACTTTCCATTATCTTCCTCGCGCGCTGGCGGCCCTTTGTTGTGAAAATAGTGACTCGTCTATTTATTTCTCTCCTCTATGATTTGTCTCTGCGTCCTTTTTCCGTTTCTTGTCTCTCTTGTTCGTTGCTCCGAGCTTTCATTTAATGTGCCGAGCAGCAGCGGCAGCCCCGTCTTGTTTTCTTCTTCCTCGCTTTTACTTCCCTCGCACTTTCGTTGTTAGGTTCGTGTCCCGCGTCATTTCTCTCCACGCGCCCCGCAGTTCCCTTCGCGCACCGCGAGGTCTCTTGCTTGGCTCGCTGGGCGTCTTCGTGCTCGGCTCTCGTTCTGTCTCCCCGATTGTCTCTATCTCCTCGATCCCCCGCTCCCTTTCCACGCCCTCCTCCTCTTCGTTCTGTCCTCCCACCACTAGCGCCGTTTTCATCGGTCGCACTGCGCGTAGCTCGAGGCGGCGGCGGCGGCGGCGGCCCGCGCCGCTCCGGCCGCGTCCTGCTCTCGCCCGTGGCAATACGAGCCACGCGCCAGATCGAGCGCGTTCTATCGACAGATCTGGTTGCCACCATCGTTAGCGGCGTTTCCCGCTCGTCGCGCATCCCTTCCTTCCTTCCTTTCCCCTCTCTCCGTGTTCCTTGTTTTTATACGTGCTTTATTTTCCTCCGCCGATCTCGACCCGCAGCCGCGCGTCGATGGTGCTGCGGTGGAGGACTCCGCAGGAAGGGAGCGGTTGCGTGTTGGTTCGCTTCCGCGCTTCGAACTCGAAGCGGCGCTGCTCAGGCCGGGTCGATTTCTAGCCGGAGTGACCGCCGGGGATATTTTGGATTTAGACTCTGTCGCCCTGTGTGTGCGTCTTTCTGTGCCGCGGTGGTCTGCGCTTTTATGGAGACGAAGCGGAAGAGAGAGTTGGGAAGTGGAAAGAAGTGGTGGCGGGCTCTTTCTCCCTTCGTTGCCCTTTCGCTGCCGAGCGCTTCCAATTCCAATTTGTGCGCTCCCGCGTATCGCCAATTTTTTGTTCATTATTTTTCCTGGATGCCTTCCCCCCGCCTGGCAAGCCGAGCCGTGCCGAGCTGCACTCACGCCGGCAAATCGTGCCCGGTAAAAGCCTGGACCGGGATGCGAGTAATCCCGCCGGCTTATTGTTCGCACTGCTTTGGCACGGTGTCAAGGCGGGCGTTTGAGAGCTGGTTTGTTCTCTGCGACACGAGTCCTCGGCGTAGGTCGAGCGCCGCGCACTCTGGCATCAGTTGGCGCTGTGTTCGCGCCTGTGCAGTCTCTCGCGTTTTCACGCTCTCTGCGTAACTTTATTTGCGCAAATTTATCTATTTTCTTGGTTTAAGGTAATGTGCGCGTTATGGTATTCAGGCATTAACTGTTCTTCTACTCGTTATTCTGCATAAAGTATGTGCACAACTGTACAAAACTGCAGGCATAAACTGAAGCACATGTTCGTGAGACAAGGTATAGCCGGCGCCATGCCTCTGCGCCAACGACTACTCGTTCTATTGTAACTAAAGAAAAAAAAGTATATTCAACAAAAGAATTGATTTCAGGCGCAGACGAGTGGTGAACGAACTCTGCAGAAACGCGGATCCCTCCGTCGCTCTTCTGATCGTTGAGAAGAAAGCCGCGCGGCGGGAGAACAACAGGGCTCGGAAGAGAGGGTCATCCGGGCCATTGTTCCGTTCAAGAGGTTCGATCATTGCCGCCGTCTCAAAAGTCTAGAGCGCACGAAAGCGCGCGCGCCTCCGCGAAAACAGCAACAGAGGCAACGAAAACACTGACGCCACCGGCAGCCTGAGCAACTGCGAGACTGACATTCGATGCTCGAATCCCAATTTCTTTCAGTTAACGCGACGAGGCGCGACACTATCTTCTTCCTGCCTAGATTGTTTGTTGTTTTTCTCTCCCACTTCGACACGCCGCTCCTTGCTTGGCTATTCGATTTCCTTGTTCTGTTTTGTAGTCTCGCCGTCGTCGAAATAAGTTTAAGACGATGGCAAAGGAGGCGGTTGTTGTTGGAGGGCTGTTGGCGGCGGGCAGGAAATAGGAGGGCGTAAGGGTTGCGCAAGCGAATGTGGAAGCGTGCACGGGCGGTGTGTTTAGCGCCGCTAACGCTCGACGCGACAAGTCGGACAGCGGGCGCTTATTAGATGGGCGTTTTCGTCGCTGCGTTGACACCGCCCGAGGCGGAGAGCGTCCGATCGCCCCTTGGTTCGAGCCCTCCGTTCCTAGAGGCCGACGAGTAAACAGGAAGAAAAGAAAAATTGGTACGAGGGCCGGAGGGCGACATTGTACTTCGTCGGTGTCACTTCGCAATTTCGGCTTTGGGTGCTGCTTGCGAAGATTCGTTACTGGAGGTGACGTAGTTCTATCGCTAGGTTTTACATTGGAACCTTGCAAGGCGGGCACGGCAGCGTGAAACACCCGGCCCGGTGTAAGCGCTCGCGGTTACGTTTTTATAGCTTCGATGACCTAGTTAGGCTTTTTGAAACCGCGGAGCTGTTTGAACAAAATTCCTGCACGCTTCTATTTCAGTATTACGTGAGCATCGAAGGTGCATTATCTCGAAAGAGAGCAGGCACAAGTGTTCAGCCCGACGCGCGTTTGCTTTGATGCGTAGTGGTCGTCGTCTTCGAGATAGCTATCATATTGGCTTGGGCCTCAACCAGGGACCGGTATTGCCGGGAAACCGAACTTTTCCACTAGACGTCCCACAATTGCAGTCGTGCGTCGAAAGATTTCAGAATCAGTTTGCACAGTGGCTAGTTTCATGCTCCGCCGTCCTGTTTAATTGCCAGTATGATATCCTACTTAGGCTTTCACTCACTCACTCACTCACTCGCTCACTCACTCACTCACTCACTCACTCACTCACTCGTTCGTTCGTTCGTTCGTTCGTTCGTTCGTTCGTTCGTTCGTTCGTTCGTTCGTTCGTTCGTTCGTTCGTTCGCTCGTTCGTTCGTTCGTTCGTTCGTTCGTTCGTTCGTTCGCTCGCTCGCTGTGAAGAGCGAGCGCCGCCCTCTCCTCACCGACTTTCACCGCCTCGGTTCCGTCGTCGGTGCGGGACAAAAGCGAGATCCGCTGACAGCTTGGCGGGGCGAGCGGTGTTCTTTGTTGGCGCCCTGTCAGAAATGAGGGTTCCTCGACAGCGCAGTGAGACAAAAGACTGACGGGTCTCCCAACTAAGCGGCGAGGGCCCACCGCGCCCCGGCTTTGTCTCAGGGTGCGAAGCGCCTCTAGCGCAACTATAATTGTTGCGACCGACAAGTGTTACGACGAGCCCTCTTGTCTAGTCACGCGCAAGACGAAAAGGTGTCGCACGTTGTCCGCGGTGTCTCCATAACACACCTAACCGCCTTGCCGCTCCGGATAAAAATGCGCAAATACAACAAATCACATTTAACTGCGAGGAGAGAGTGCGATGTATATGAGCAGTAGTGCCTATTCACTGCGCAGAGTGTCACCGATCATTTTTTTATACGCCTAAGAGCTGTGCGGTTAGCCGTTGATTCCGCTCATAAGCTCATGTTTGTGACGTTATTTTCGTTATTTTCTGGGTTTTTTTTTTTTTCCTCTCCGATTCAGTGCTTCTCATGTATCGAATGTACGATCTACACGGATAATATAGACGCGTCTTTCTATGACCTATAGAACACCACCTCGGTCACTGCGATCCATTCGGCGAGCACAAGACATTTGCTCCTTGCTTGCCTAACCCTGTTAGGTAAACCGACCGTTCACGAATCAGATGAGCTTGGGATCCTGGCGTCGGTCGTAATCTATCCTCTTAATGCTTGACACGCCTAACTGGTTATTCAGTACAACTTCACTATGCGCCGGCTCTAAATACGCGGAGCACACTAACGTGTGTGAGTTGTCGCATTCACTCGGTGCCGTATTCTCTTGTCTTCATTATAACTACTGTCTCTGTATAATATAGCAAACCGGATTTAATTCTGCCTAAGCTCCTTGGCTCCGTCCTCTTCTCCTGCCGCTTATTGTGCGTTCTTGTTTCACCTGTAAGCGACAGAGATAGGAAGATTTATCGTTAAGTGTAACCTGGTAGTATTTATTTGGACCTCAAGCTCAGGGCAGCCGCTCAACATCAGGAAAGTGAAGAGAGACGAAAACAACAGCGCGAGAGCTTGTGGGGGTGGTTGTAGGGTTAAATGAAATCCTGCACCTTCGTAATCCAAACGAATCCACTTGTTATTTCGGGGCCGGATTTTCGTTCGCGAAAACTGTTTGCCATTGACAAACCTGTTCGCTGTCGTCTCGTTCGATATCGCAGTTGGACGGCACCCGTAACCAAGAACCGATCTCGCCTGCTTGAGGCTTGATAAATCCTGCCATCAATTGCAGTCTGCCTTTACGTACAAAGTTCACAACACGCGTTTACCCTGCGCGCGCTTATTTCCCTGCAGCTTCTGAACGCCGAGCTGAACAAGTGGAAAGCGGCGGTGGACTCGGTGACCCGGCTGGCGCACAAGGTTGCCTCCGAGCCCCGCGCCAACTCTGTGGGCGCTCCTCTTCAGGAAGACCCCGCTAGGCTCATGGCGGCCGTCGAGAGCATCAACCAGCGCTTCGCCGACCTCACCGTCAGGTGCGCCCTTTCCCCCTTTTCTTTGGCGGGGTGCCGCGATGCAGCGTGCTGTCAAAAGGGTGGCGACACACATGGGACAATGTGACCCGACAAAGCGGTGCGCCACAGCGCCCGAGTTACGCGAGGCCAGCGCTGTCGCACTTGCTAAACGTTCCTTTTGTTTTTGTCTCTGTTTGCTCATCGCCATTTCTTACCTAATTTTGAGCTAATCCAGGTAATTGAGTTATTTCTGCGACCCAGCTTATAGCAGTAAGGCGGCGTGGTTTCGATCACTGGTTTCGGTCACATCTGAAATTCTTAATAACGCAAAGTGTGAGTGGTACAGTTCCAGCAACTGATGTATGCAAAGAAGAAATAGCGGTGATGCCCTATATTTATAGGATATCGCACTACTTAAAGTTAAGATTGCCTGATACGTTGATGTAAGAGTGGTTTTGTTGGCACCCGAGAAGCTTGGTAAGCCGTGCAAGATGACTAATCCACGGGGCAGTGTCAGTATAAACGTTGCAAAAGAGGCATCGCACCAAGTATCTTAAGTGTGATGACGATATAGCATACGACTATCGTGTGGATGGTTTTACGTGCGCTAGCGACAGGCAGTTGCCTAAATGACAGGCCTCGTGAGCACGCATATAGCGTGATGAATAAAACGGGTGGTTATCGCGTGTTATGCCCTGCAAGGATTGCGGCTGTGAGCCCATGTTCCATGGCTGCACGGAAAATTTGAAAGAAGGAGAAATCAGTTAACGAGGGAGATTATAGAGGCAAATAACATATCGTGCTTAAAAGACACGTGCGTCAGCCTGCAGCATCGATTTCCTTGTCTGCTAAAGAGTTTAGCATTTCTAAGTAGCGACACACATGTGGAATAAGGTTAGGTACTATAATTGTTAATCTGTTAGAGCGCTGAAAAAACTGAAAAAGTTGTTACAATTGCTGTTGCTACTTGGCATGCGCAGCGAACACTTTTTTTTTTTTTTTCGAGTTTGACTCAGGTGTCTTGTCAGTTCGTTTGTTTTCGTCTCAAACGCGTTATGCGTGTACCGTTCGTAGTGGATTACCAACAAGCCCGAATTGCCACTTCAATGAGGTGTCAATGAGGTCCTACTATAGTAGACGATTTCCAGGATACAAAGACAGTTTACAGCTCGCCGTGATTTGTGAACGTTTTGGCGTGCTCGGCTCTTTAAATGGCTGCAACGCTAGCATTCTCAACGCCGTACGATGTCAGTGACGCAGAGTGTAGTATACGTTGTCCTCCTCTCAGTGTAATCGGAGTTGCTGCGACAGCTGTCTCAAGGACCGTTCGGTTTTTTTGTCAAACTACGGCGCACCCCGCTTGAGGCGGCCGCGGGGTGTCGCGTGTACTTTCGTCGAAGGAGATCTGAGCGCGTGAAAAAACGAGGACCCTCCTCCCGTGTCGCGAACGCAGCGTGCAGAACCGTGGCCAGGCCCTGCAGTCCGCGCTGGGCTCGATGCACCAGCTGGAGAAGGCGCTCGACCGGTTCTTGGGCTGGCTGGCCGAGGCCGAAGCGACGCTGGACGTGCTGGAGAGCGAGGCCGACCGCTACGGACCTCGGGACGACGTGCACCGCTCGTGCAGCTTCCAGGACAGGATCAGGGTCAGTGCTGCTGGAGGCATGCCTTCTATACTTCATTAGTGCGAAAGCGTATATATGGCTCAATCATGAGGCGGAAAACCCGGCGTTGGCGTGACCACACGATGGTTCGAAAAGGCTATGAACCCTCGACCTTTCGTGGGAGTCGAACCCGCGACCTTGCGTTGCGCGCACCTTGTGACGTCACGACGCTTCTGCTGGCATGGCCGCTCGAGTCACGTGTGACTCCGCCAGTGGCGCCACCGGACGCCGGCGCTTCTGCCGACGTGGCCGCAATGCCTTCGCATTCATCCACGTATAGGGATAACTAAGCGCCCCTTGAATTTTTTAGCTTCGGCTTATTGCATAAGGGTTCCCTATGCATCCTCCTGTTCGTTGTCCTAGCAATTGCCGAGGACGATCTTAAAGAAAGACCATACGTGAATAGAACCAGCTGCGCCTTGATATGGAAGGCTTTCTTCCGATTGTCGCTGGGTGCTTTGTTTTACTTCTTACCGGTGACTGCTGTGGCAGGGTTAAGATTTTTGGGTTATAGATATTGCATTATCTTGCATTATGGGAAACGTCGTGAACGTTGTCGCGAATTCGATAGCCATGCAGGCTTGCCTAATCAAATTGTACCGGCTTCGCTAATAGTGCAGTGTATTCAACAATCAGCGTAAGCACCGCTGACTGCTCTGAAATGCACGACGACGCATCTATCAACAGCCTGAATTTATTATTATTATTATTATTATTATTATTATTATTATTATTATTATTATTATTATTATTATTATTATTATTATTATTAAAGATCGTGCCCTGTGGTACATGGGGGTGTATAAATTGAAACGTCAAGGCTTTCCTCGTGTGAGAATAGAAGCATGTGACTTCTAGAACTCATTTTGCATGAGCCAATGCTTGTAACTGTTTTCCTGGTCAGTTCGTAGCTTGGCGGCTTGTAGAATTCGACCAGTGAGATTCGATTCGACGAGCACCGACCGTGCCCTACGTTGTCGTTACCAAAAAAACTCACCGACGATTACGATACTTGCTAAAGCGAAATTTGAGCGCAGTTCTATGCGTGTTTTCATTTCGCGATATATTGGCTGACGCGGACAATCTGTCTAGTGCGGCGCATTGCAAACGGAGCGAAATGTGGCGCGACTGCCTCGCTAATCGGGAGATCGCGAGAGAGAGAGAGCGCGTAGTTTACGCTTGGGCGTGATTCACACCAGCCGCTGCAGACAGACCTCCGGTAATGCAGCGCTTTGTTTCCATATGTGGCATCGGTGGACGCGCTCGCCGCATTCCATCGGTGAACTGACGACGGCGCGCTAATCTGGCGCCATCTCGTAGCGGTCGTCACCGCGGAGCCCGTCTTGCGCGGCGCTACATTTTTCTTCTGACGCTTTCGCCATTCTCTTTCCTCCTCGCGCTCTCTTCGCTATCGCCTTCTTTCGTTCCCCACTGCGCTCCGCGTTCGCTCCTCCATTCTTCGCTGTGCTCTATTGCTCGGTTACGCCGAATGACGCCGACGCGAAACGCAGGAACGGCGGGTGCCTAAGAGCTGTGCTCTGAAAGTGTCGGCTTGCTTTCACGGTGCAAGTTTGCACGATAAAGAGGTCAATTAGTTCATTCGTTCCTTTTGTTTGTGTTTCTATGGTACTTCCCATGCGGGCTGACTGTCGTGAGGAAAGAAGCATGTGTGTGGCACTATTCCTGTCGACAGATTTCTCACGTTGACTTCAACGAGTGCCCGTCGCTGGACGAAAGCTTCTCACTCGATGGGACGCCCCCCCTCCCCCCCCCCCCAAAAAAAAAAGGGATAATGGCCCCAAGTGATCGAGTTACAATTTTTTATCATACTTACGTTATTGCTTCATAAAACGAATGACTGAGCTCTAACCGCGTAATGACTGAGTTGTCATGCGCTATTATATACTTGCGTGAAACTTTGAGAAACACACCCAAGAGTTTATAATCCCATGTTTCGTTTTAATTTATATGCCTGGATAGAATGCATGGGAAGTGAGAAAAAAAGTGAAATATATTTATTTAATAGCGTGCCCGCATGCAAATTCAGTATTGGCTTGCGAAAAAAAAAAGAGAGAGAGAAAAAGAAAACGGAGCTCGTGGGGGATATAACATCCAGGTGTGACTCAACGCCCCGTGCAATTTCCTTCTTCCGTCTTCTGCTAGTAAATTATCCATCCGAGGTTAGGTAAGACATTCTCTATAAAAATTTTACAATTGTGTGCACTGCTAGACAAAATACCTTGTGACTGGTATAAAGGCCCAGTTGGTTCTATTTACGCGGAATCTCCATGTAATGATACGGTATATCCACAAATATATCTGCTGAAATGCCGACCGACCCTGGAGCTGCACCTGAGTCCATTATCTCGAACCCAAGAGCCAACTCCAGATTCGCTCGAGTACGCCGTTCTCTGCTGGCGCACTCGCGTAGGCTAATGCTGCGCGGTCTCTCGTGGGCTCTGAAATCCGCGCCCGTGCGATATCGGAGTCCACGGGTCCGTACTGTCGTTTCGTACAGATATTTGGCGCTTCGCCCTTTCAGGTATACCATGGGGATCACGTTTAGTACGTGGATTCGTCGTCTCACCTTTGAGCTTGAGGCTTCAAGCGTTCTTGTGACGTCATTTATTGAGAATTTTCAAGCACCTATATTTTTCTAAACACAGCGAGGCAATTAGTCTCGGCACACACTCGTAACCGTCGCGAGTTATTTCACTTACAACGCAATCTCTTATTGAAAATGATTAAATTACAAAGTCGCAATGCCGTTCGAAGCAAGAAGGGCGAAGCATAGTCAAATCCATGCACCACCCGTTATTCGCATGCCGGCATGGGCCCACGTACTTGCAGCTCTCGCTGACACTAGCGCGCCAGAGTGCCCTCTAGTTAACCTTGTAGGGTACTTTATGGTCTGCACATGCAGAGTAAGTCGGTTGTCCGCCAACAAAAGTTTAGTCGCTATCAGCGCGTTTCGTGTTCCTATTTTCGCTGCTCACGGCGGGAGCGGCCTCGGCGACTATAGCTAATGATCGACGCGGATCGATTACTTTAATTTCTTACCCCTAGACGCCGCTTGTGCGCACAGTTGGTTTTTATTATGCGAAAACATGCGTATCTACTCACCGGCTGAAAGTCGATTTCATGGGGTCCACTTATGCGCATAAGGAAGCATCACGACGTCGCGCTCTCCTCGGTTATTTTCACTTATCGCTGTTTTTATGCCGGTCTTTAATTCGTTGGCATCCGCAACATTGGCGAAAACTCGCCTTAGTCACGTTGATTATTGATCAAAAGGAAGGAGGAACGTAAAGAAAAATATAGCGGCCCTAGGCGCCCTCTCTAAAAACTTAGGTCGACCGACCTTTTAATGATATCGATTGCGCATTGATCTTCGGTAATGACTCTGCCACAGTCTTGAGCGACGTCTCCATACGTGGCTCGTTTCGTAATTGTTCGAAGGAAACAGGAACGTTTCCATAAGGTGCTCTTCTTGGTTCGTGTAAGTGGTCGTAATTGTGGTTGCATGGATCGGCGAAGCGGGGAATTGTTGAAGCGAAAAATGGTCATTTGCCGTTGAGAAACGAATAATAATAATAATAAAAAAACTTGCTTTCTACGTTTCTTCGAACGCGTATCTCGGACTTAAGAAAATAAGCATTAAGTAAAAGAAGCTTAAGGGTGGAGTTGTAACGCCAGTGACACGTCCACTTCGAATCGGCGAGACGAACCTTCTTGATCTCGTAGAAGCGCCTATATGTCGGAGAAGCTACAACTGAGCCATTTGGATTCCGAGATTGTTAATTTAAGAGTGAAAGGCGATACATTCGAGACACGTAGTGGCTCGCAAGCGTGGTGGAGCGTCGTGGAATTGACTCCAAGGAATCTCCAGTTTCAGTTTTCTGAAACCATAAGCATCGTAGCATGATGGGCTGCATTTTTATAGTTGTCATGGAAACAGTGCAATAGGGAAAGCAAAGCAATGCGTATCTGGGCCAGGGTACGAGTTCGCATACTTCTTTTTCGTCCGAGAACATTTTCCCCTAGACTACCGCGTTCGATCATCTCTTCGCTATATTGATTGGGCGCTGTTCTTTCGTACAGACCGTTCTTTCTTGCGAAAGGCTTTGTGTCGTGTGAACCACGGATTCTGGGGGTGCTTTTCTTTCGCAATGGCGGTTTTGTCGTTGGCTGGAACGTTCACTGCCATCCCATTCCATGCCACGATTGCCTAATATACCTATGCAGACAGTTCTTGCGTGCGGTTTGTGTTTTTGTGATTTGTCTGGGGCTGCTTGGTGGTGGCGGGCGCACGGCAAGGGTGCCAATTCCTTGGTGGCACGAGCCGATAGGCAAAATAAAGATTCAGGGGCCTGTATTCGCAAAAGTACTCTTGATAAGTGTCGTCCGCTACTGGATATACCGACGTGGTGATCTTCAAGTTATCACACCGATCGCTATCGCCTGCCAGCGATGAAGCAATCTCGCGGAATAAAAGATTTCGTAAACGCGAGCCCTGGGCTAGGATAATCTAAAGATTCATTTTGCTCGATTTTATTCTATTCTTATCATCCACTGGCGAAGAGCGAAAAGGAATAGCGTAGAATCTTTACATCATCGCTGCCATGATCTGTTGTAACTTTATTCGTATAGTCTAAGGTTGCAAGAAATGCTCTCAAATCGACTTTTCGGATGATGGTAGCCAAACATATTCACAGCATTCTGTTCAATAGAAACGTGCCTCTGGTTCGGTTACGGGGTCACGTCGGTTTCGATGACGAAGTTGGCTCAATATTATGCAGCCGTGGCGTCGCCGCCAGAAGGTTATATCGCTGTGCGCGCGCAGCAGCGGGGGCCAGGCGCCGGTAGCAAGTGCCGCGCACGAATACGAATACGCGCCCTTTACCGGCCACAGCGTCGCTCGCTCGTTAGCCTCGGTGCCGTACTAAGAATAGATTAAACATTTTCGGGCTCGAGCCGAGCATCGGCCCTCCTCCACCGCGCAGCGAGCTCGTGGCGTTGCGAGAAGGAGATAGTTGGTGAACGGGGGCGGGGTATTTGTCGGAGGACGCCGAAGGGGATGCCTATATCGATTCAGCTCCTGTGTGTATATGTGTTGGCGTATGCCCTTACAGACACCGATTCGCTAGAATTGCGTGCAGTTTCGCGCATGCTAAGGCTATAGTATAGTACGTGCTGGAGAGGACTAACACGTAAAGCTTGGGAAGTCAGGAGAGGTTGTAATTGGGGACCTTGACGCCGCACTGTCCAAGCACGATAAACAATGATAAGTTAGCGCAGGCGCTGGCCAAGTCCCGAAGCTATTTTTGTATGAATTCTGCTCCCGCGTGGCTTGCACCAGGGCCTCTACGTTCCGCAAGGCTGCACAGTTTTAACGGGTGCAGTTTAGCTTCTCGCGCTTGTTCTGCGTGCAGCCGCCGATCGGCTGGTGCTGTACCCAACGGCCCTCCTGACTCGCCGTTTTGTGTGTATACCCGGGAAGATGTTCGGTTCACCCGTTCTTCGCATCGCCGCGGCCCCGCTTTGGGAGGCGACGCGTCGATTAGGCGAAAGTGCTGCTGATTCAGATGAGGCCAGAGGAATTCAGCGGTGGATGCGGACGCACGCTTAGCGAGCATTGCTAATGAAATGGCCCGGTTTACATGGCCTCCGTCGGGAGGATTCTTCGCTGGCTTGCCGAGTCGAGCGTGACGCATGCGCGCTTACATGTGGCCGCCAAATGGAGCGTCGTGGCGGCTCGAACGTTGTCCTCCTCGGCCGTCTTGAAACGTATACAGGCCAGTATTTGTTGTTCACTGTTGAATACTACAATATCAGTTTTCCTTCCGTCATTTAATTTTGACTGCTTAACTGCCATTCGTTCTGATTCTGTACCTATTCTTTTCTTGCCTTCGCATTCGTCTGAAGACATAGAATATAGCGTTGCGCTGTTAAGCACGAGGTCGCGGATTGGCCTCGCGGCCACGGCAGCCGCATTCACCAAATTTTCAGGTCATCAGCCTGTCGCTTATGCGCAAGTATAGTGATGAAAACTTCAACCTTAATCAACTTAATGTGTTACTGCTAATAATTAGTTGCGGCCGTACGCTATAGCTCTTTAATATGCGGAACAGCATCTTCGGTTGTCCTCAAAGTCTCTAAACATTTCTTTAGACTCATAAAGGTCCTCGAATTTTAGTTTCGGTCAAGCTCTGCTGATCGTGGAGACCCACACATGCACAATATTTCTCTCTCCAACCCAGGAGTAGGGGCCGGAAAGTATTCTTCGATAAGAGCAGTATTCCCGTGCCTCTTTTCGTCGAGTTTACCACGACCACGCCTTCTTGCGTCCGCAGTGAAGTTCTTGCGGTTCTGTCGCCTCCTTGCGCGCGGCTTCGTAGAGTCGCACGTGTGTGCGACTACCGTTGCGCCCGGAGCACGAGTGGGACGTTCTCCCTGCGGATTTCTGCGACTTCGCGAACAGGCGTCGCCTTCGGCAGGATTTGGAAGGCGCCTCGAAGCAGCGGTGCCGCCATAAAGCTCTTGAGCCGTTGTTTGCGCAAGACCTTACGTCGACTCCAGGCGCGCGGTTCAGCCCGTGGGCCGATGGTGCCTTCGTGGCTATAGGCCCTAACTCCTGCACTACAGTCATTTCCTTTCCATTATTTGACCTCGCACGTAGCTGGGCCTTGTCCCAATAAAACCGCACAGCCTCCATTTGACGTCAGTTGATCGCGTGTCCAATTGGCAAAGCTGTTCGCCAATGGCAATGGCTCGGGATTGAGTGGTGCCCTGGTTGCCGCCGTATGGTTGGTCGTGGTTGCTTTTCAACAGTGACGAACGAAGCAGTTGAGTAATCATTCGTAGTTACTTCAACGCATACGAGATGTGCAAAGCCACAAAAGCGCGGCGGCGTTTCTTGAGATGTGCCAAAACGCATGTGACCGCTTGCGACGACCTGAACGGTGAACGCCTCATTCCGTGTGTATCTGTGCTCCACTGAACTTCTCTCCTCATCTTTCAGTTCTCTTTCCCCCTTTCCCCAGTGTAGGCTAGCATACCGGACTCAGCTTGGCTCAGCCTGGTTAACCTCCATACCTTTCCCTTATCAGTTCTCTCTCTCTCTCTCTCTCTCTCAACGTATGACAAAGAAGACAGGGGAAACGTGAGCAAACAAAAGCACATATACGTATCATGTTTTTCCTATAGAATCAGTGCGCGCTGCAGCAGTGCTCGTGCCTTCTTTTATTTTGGTTGGTTTTTGCTGTCGGTCTTGCTTCGAAATATGCTAGAGCTTGGTCCGCGGCCTGCCACCAAGTTTTTATAGCCGTAGCTGTTCAGGCTACGCTATCCGACATTATACCGTCGTCGGTCGTACCTGTCTTCGTGTTTGTTATCACGTGTATCATCATCATGTTTCCTTGGTGGCAGCCAGAAGTCGCCAGAAAAATTATATATTTGTCCCCACAAAATTGTGGACACTCCGTCAGTAAAAGCTGGCATCACACGACGGGACGGATTGCCGATCCAGTTCCTGGACGAGCAATAAGACGGATTTCGCGGCTGCCCAATCAGACCCCACTGAAGGGCGACGCAGACGATCTGCTAGCGACGTGATTCGTTGCAGCTGAGCCACGTCACGCTTTTCTGCAGACTAAATTAGTGATTCGTGCGCTCGTGTGAATCCAGCTTAAGGGGTGAGCCGTAGTATTATCGTCGTGCTTGTCTCCAAGCGCACTTCTATCATGCGTTGGCACTTTAAAGGGACACTGAAGAGAAACATTGAATCAGTTTAGAAAAATGCAGTATTATTGAAGAACTCTACTTTCCTTGATTTCGCGGTTATAGGCTGATTATTTAAAAAAAAATGTCACAGTTTCGCCCTAAGGGCGAAGCAATGAATGCGATAGCAACACAGCAATGTCATACGAAGTAAGGTGAGCGGCTTTGGTAGCAATATGAATTGTAGTAAACATGAGCTGATTAAGTAAGCAGGTGTGCTGCGGCGTAAGTAGACCGACATGAAGAGAGACTCGATGACCACGAGAAGGCGCGTGTGAAACGGTGGTGTTGATGAGAAGCGCTTCCCGTGGGCAGCGCGTGCGAAGGGACACACCTGTAGCGCTGCACTGCCGATCCGGGCAGCATTGCGTGTGTAGCGTGCGTTGGAAAATGTGGCCCGACTATTACGAACTGAATGAACAAGCGTGGTGTGAGCGCGCACAAACACGAAGAGATCACACTGAATGACAGCAGACAACGACTGTCAAAACGCTGGCAGCAAGCATACGCCGCAGCGGGCGAAGGTACGTGCGGTCTATCGCTTCAACGGAAACTGAGCGGCGAATGCACTTAAAGGTCAGAGCCGTGTGGAGATAAGAGACGGTGCGAGCGAGCGACGAGCGCGGTTGTTGGCAGAGAAGTGCGCCCCCCCCCCCCCCCCCCCCCCCTTGCTCCCTCCGGCGCTGGCTTCCTGCTTCCTTGCTTGCGCGTGGGAGATTGAGTGCGTTCGCTCTCCGTGATAGCGCGCGTCTCCGCACGCTTCCTCTCGGGCATACGGCGCGCGGCGAAGATTTTATCTATAGGGAACCTCACGGCGACGGCGACGACGACGGCGACGACGACGGCGACGCCGACGGCAGAAATCCGGTTCAAGTGTCCATATAATTGCTATCGCAATAAAAAGGAATTCACGGCAAAATTTTTATTTTTTGAATTGCAGGTCGAAAAATACCCCAGGACTGGTACGTCAGTGTGACGTCACGAATTGCAAAGGGTTTTTATCCGCATTTCGGCCGTTGTGGTTCAGTAAAAGTTATTGGAACTTCCCAAGTTCAGGCCTTGGTTCCTTTGGAATTTGATGTAGGCGATGTTTACCGATAAATATTTAACGATAGGCCCAAATGGACGCTGTCAAAATCCGTGACGTACACGCACGTCACGGTGAGCTGTTGCGGCAATTCAAGGTGGTGTCGCCACGTGTGTTTCGTGTTCGCGTCCTTTCTGGCTCTCCAAATGTCGTCTTGCCGCAAGGTTGGCTTTATTGGTGTTGTAGATTGATAATTTACCAACAGAGCTCAAGTAGTTCTTCTCTTCGGTGTCCCTTGAAAGTTTTCCCGTTTTCTTAAGCGCGCGACTAACTTCGCGAATTCGGATCCGGATTGTGGGACGCCCTTTCACGGCGCTGCGCGTCGACTTTAGTGGGACCGAACTAAACTGCTGTTGACTGCTGGGAAACGCTTGCCGTAATCTTGCGATCAACTTTCGTCGTCGTTCGATCCTTCCCGCAATTCGCTGTAGGAACCGCGAATGTTCCGGACGCGGCGCTGTTCTACCGCGTGCCGCGACTGCACTGAGCTTATCTCGAGGTGTTTCTTTAAGTTTCCGGTAATGTAGCTTGGTTACCAAGCGCCCCGAGGCAGTGCATCAAGGCGTGAGCTGGCTTGCGAGCTGAGGCGGGGAGTTATGCAGAACTTGGCAGAGCGCTTTGAAGTTTCATAAAGCCCAATGGAAGCTGATTCACTCATATGACCTGCTTACGGGAGCAGGACCCAATCAATTGGGAGCTTATCCCTCTCACAGATGCGTCGTAGATTACTGCTTGCCTTTACATAATTTTTTGAGGGCTGCGATCGTGCTGCGCATGGTCCCATCACTTGTGCTCTTACAAGAATTCTAACGATAACAGCGCTTAACGTAGAGGTAGCATTTCGTTTCGGAACAGAACTCAATCAGACGAAGGTCGTAACTAAAGACGACGGCTGTGCATAGGTTATAGCATCATTTGAAGTAACATTACAGAAACGAAAAGATATCAGGAAGGATAAGCAGAAGTGAGTGGGCGTTTCTGGCGGCCTCTCTTGCGCACAAACGTGCCTGTAGTTCGAATCACATTGTGAGCTGGACACATGCGCGTGGCCATGAGCAGGATATGTCGCCGAACTTAGACTCAAGTGTAAGTCTGAGTGATTCTGAATGGTCACGAGTCTGTCTTGACCGGCAGCCTCTGTTAGTCCAAATGAGTCGGTTTGGTGAGGTTCGTCGCATTGATTGAGTTCCGAGTTAACGTTGCATGGTGACCAAGGGACATAATGCACGAAGCTTACCCCGCTTAGGACTATTCGTAACTTTCCCGTGCTCTCGCTGTGCTGATCGGGCAGAGCCGGCCCCGGTCATAACGGACATTTCTTGCATGCGAACAGCTTTGCAACGTCAAGCCTTGATCAGCTGACGCCAGGTCGAGTTTCGACAAATACGAACTTTTTTTCTTCTTTTATGCTAGAGGTCATCGTTATGTATGATGCCAGCTGAAATACAACGAAGGTAAGAAATAACTAAATATTTATGCGCCTCGTCATCAAAGTTACCGCGCACTCCCTCCCCTTTGAGGCCGTGTTGGGTAAGCATTCTTCTCATTTTCCATTCTTTCTTAACTTTGTCATGGGCTGGCATGAAGCCAGCTCTTTGTTGTCACCAGTAATCAGCCGCTCGCGTCGATTGCTGATAAGAATGATTAGAAGTCAGAGACAAATTATTCTATAATACTAGCCACTTCCTGGTTAACTTTCCGTGCAGAAACTGCTGCCAAAGAAGTGGCCGGGAAGGCGCTCGCGAGATTCCTCCGCGTTTCGCGTGGCGAGAATTGCCCTTGGCGCGAAATATCGGCCGCAAGTTGGAAGGAGTGAAACATGGCGATAAGAAAGGACGCGGAGGACCGGCCTGGCGGACCGCCGAGCGATGTCGGCGCGCGGCCTTCGTCCGTAATTCAATCGGACCGGTCAGTGCGCGTCAGTATAATCAGGCTAATCCGATAACAGCGTCGGGCGCAATCACCGAGCTGCCACTGCCTGCCGGGCGCAGCAGCCTCGTCGTCCTCTCGCCTCTCGTATCCCCGTGGCCGCCTGTCACCGATCGCCGCTCGGAATGCGCGTCACTCGACGACTTCTTTTGCCACCTCCCCATTTTTTATTCGTTTCTTTCGTGGGTTTTTGTTTTTTGTTTTTTCACCCGTGCTGCTGCCCAGTTTGTCGTGCTGATTCCGCACCGTCGCTTAGTTTTGTATACGTGTCGTTGTTCCCCTTTTTTTTCTTCTTTTTTTTCCGCGGTTGTTTTCCTCCCTCTCGCTGTACGCGACACGTTTCGACTGTTTAGTAGTTGCGCCCTCACCATCTTACTTGCGGGTGAGCTTCGCTAAAGTTTGAGTTGGCTTAATGAAAGCGACCGCGCTGCCTTTAGGGAGCCTTTCAATATGGTCTTCCGCGCAAGGTTTGAAAACGATGGCGTTCTAACAACTAGGCACGGTTGCATCCGTTCGACGCGGTAGTAGATCTTTCTTGTTCTTTTCTAACATTCAACATAGATGAATAATCGCCTCATTGAAAAGAAATCACAACCCGCCGCGGTGGCTCAGTCAGCTAAGGCGTTGCGCTGCTGAGCACGAGGTCGCGGGATCGAATCCCGGCCGTGGCTGCCGCATTCAGATGGAGACGAAATGCAAATAAAGCCCGTGTGCTTGCGTTGTAGTGCACGTTAAAGAACCCCAAAGTGGTCAAAATTAATCCGGAGGCCTCCACTATACGGCGTGCCTCATAATCAGAACTGGTTTTGGCACGTAAAACCCCAGAAATAAGAAAAGAAATCACGCTTTTCGGGATGCTGTGTTATGTCATTTCGGGTATTCGTTTTGGAAGAGAGGGGGAAGAAAAATTCACGAAGACACCATAGCTTATGCGTGTCTGATTTAAGGGGATATTCGCACTCAGTTTGCGTAAGACGTGTCGCCCATTCCAGTCCGCCTCGGCGTTTTGTTCGCTCGCTTTAATTATTGCGTGCGTGAGCGAGTGAGTGCGCAAGCTGTTAGCCAAGCGTGAACCGTGATCAGCACTGCTGACGGCCGCTCACATTCTTTTCAGCGATTTGTTTTCTATATAGGTGGCAAGTGGGGTGACGGTGCTGCTGAAGCTTCGTTAGAAATTCCTGTACAGTATATCTGAGCCAGCGGTTAGCGTGCTGTGCCCGGAGTCACGTCTGAAGGGGCGCATAATTTGCAAACCGCCGCACGTCACAGTAGTCGCGTTTCGCTTTTGGCTGACTATATACATCTACTGCGCGCGGCGTGCTTCGCCCGGTGTCTGCTGAGTGTAGGCGTGGGCTTCTTATTTATTATTTATTTATTTTTCTAATGCGCACGGGCGTGCGCGAGCGTAAAAGAGGTCGTTCCTTCGTCATAATGTTGTAACTATTCCCGAACTTGTCGGTGACCTTATTTCACTGCGGCTGAGAAACTACACTATTTTACGAAAGCGTTGGAGTGCCGTCATCTCTGGCTGTTAGCGCCGCCATTTTTTTTCTCTCTCTGTGCACAAAATGGGCGCTACTACAGTACATTACTAGGGCATGAAAACGATTGCATGGATTAGGTGATTCACGATCGTGTTAAGTTGAGGTTACTGCGCAGCGCGCAATACTGTGAAGTTGTTCGCGTAACACGCCCAAGATGGCGGCGCCTGTGAATCGAAAATAAAATACTTTGCTTGTCTACTGAATTGAACAAGAAGTTGTCGATGGCGTGCGTTCTTTTTTTTTTTTTATTGTTGCAGGTGCAGGTACAATTCTTTATTGCACATGCCATTTGTAATTGGTCTCTCTTCTTTTTATATTCTCATTCTTGTTATACGTGGATGCGCTGAATCTTTGAATGTGCAGTATCATGCGTTTCTGTTTGTTTGCGACGTATAAATAAAAAATAAAAATAAAGGGGGGGGGGGGGTACGTGGACACTATGTAATGTAGGGACCACTGATCTTCGTCAAGTGGCATTTCTGTGGCATTTCGTGTGTGCGTCTGGCACCACGTGACATGTTTCCAAATAAAACCGAATGAACACAAATAAAATTGTCTATAAAGGCGCTTAGGACTTATAAACTTTAGCGAAATAATGTGAGAAGTTGCGGGTTGAAGGAGTGAGAGTGGTTACTGTATCTGCGGAGGAATCCCCTTGGCGCGGGCGCCGTCATTGTCTCGTTCAAGGCAGTCACCTGAGCTAACCCGCGTCCGCTGGGGAGTATAAGCGGGGGCCGGGGCGCCTGCCGCATGGTCGTGAGAAGAGGGATGCTAGGGACGCCGTCCAGCTCGGTCCCTCCATATATCCTCCTCCGTATCGCGATACTTAAAGCAAGAAGCGTAAAGCGCGCAAGCTTCTTAGTCTTTCGGGCCGCGACGCCGTGATTAATGAATCACGCCTCCCGTGGCAGGTCCCTGCGCAGCAGTTTCAACGACCTCGGGGAGCTCGGAAAAGCGCGGCGCGCTGTTTCCGACCCCGATCTTTAAGCCGTGGTAGAGGAGCGCCGTGCCGGCGCACATCCCTTTCGATCAGATGGCGTTTTATCTCCTATAGCCTTTTTTATTATCATTATTTGCTCGCTTGAACCACCCTCGAGGATGACTGCGCGTCCCGCAGTCGAATCCATATTTTCTTTGGCTCGTGCTTGAAAAATGAAGAATGGTCCTTCTTGTATCGAACCGACCTCTCCGTCGTTGAACTGAAGCGTCACACAAAAAAAGGCAAGTGCATACAGTGAAAGTCGCCGATCACGAACATCTCTGAGAGGTCACAGCCGAGGTGACTTCGAAGTTTCTCAAGACCGAGTGTTTTTTGGGTCCGGTGTCGGGAAGTGTAGTTCAAAAGGGGAAAAAAAAATTTAAACTAGAGGTAGTAGAATTCGAAGAGTGTTCTGGACACTCTACTTTGTATTCTGCTCTGAGGATAGAGACGTATCGTTTGCACTTACTTCTCCTTGCGACTTTTGAAGTAGGCAACGGCTTGGAAAAGAGAATATGTCCCCCGGGTTTCGGAGAGGAAGTCAGCCCAACAAGTAACGTTGTAACCTAATAGTACTACTCTCTCGAGAGGCGCCAACCGGTTTTTTGGTTGTGTTTTATGTCCGGCGAGCTAGCCGCGGAGTCTTAACCTGACAAGATTTCGTACTTGCGTCTGAACTTGTAAAACGTGCATTGCATGGAAATAAACTCTGCCTTTGTTCCGCTGCGATTGCATTGCACTGCATGAAGTTGCTACATTGCAGCTCGTTGTTTGCTTCTTTTTAGAGCACCACTCGGTCACGTGTGTCTCTATATACCTCCATTAGTAGGTAACGAATTCGTGTGGGTGCTCTCTCGTTTACGGCTTACGCGAAACTTGTTGTGGTATATATTTTTGCTTGTTCATTTCGATATCAAACGGAATGTCATTATCATATCCTAGTGTCGGCGGTGCAGGAGAGAAAACACAGAACTTTCCAATTAAGGACAAGTGTCATGCCTGCGAATAAATGCCTATACAAGTTTAAGCGTTCAAGCCCCACATGTGCATTCTCGAGCGTGCGACCTGCACGTGTCTGTAGCGCCTATTCGTTATATGGACTGAACTGATGTACTGGCGCAGCATACGCCTAACATTGTCACTAGCGCCAGTGGTTATCGCGTGTGGGTGCTTCAACCGTGGAGGATCAGACGCACGATCTTTTTGTTTTCTTGTTTTTTCTGTCGTTTTGTGGAGCCTCTCGTCTAATACTGCACCGCGTCGCCGGCAACTACATCAATTTCATCGCGATTTGAATATACATATATTACCTGTAGCTCAGCGCTTCTATCTCGCCTTTCAAGTGTTCCTGCTGACCACCAGTCTTTCCCGCGCGGTCGTGTTTAGCTCGGGTAACGGAAGCGCGTCAAATGCAACGGGCCGTTTTCGCTCACCGCATGCATCAGCGAGCAGGTCACGCAAGCGCGCGACAACACCCGTGCATGCCTCCTTACGTGCCAAAACTCGGCGCAGTCAACAACGCGAGACGAGCAAGAGAAGCCCACCGCTTCGGTATAGCAGGGGCGTCCATTTCGCCCATCTCGCGGTCCATCACACGGGCTCACGTCTCGGGGGGCGGCCCGCAGCTGCGGAGGAATTCCCGGAATGCCATCGCACGTGAAGAAAGGACGCCCAGAGTGTCCGGCGGCGGAAAGTCGCAGCTTGTCAGAGTAATACCTCGGTTGGCCGGGAAACGGAAAAAAAAAAAAAAAATAGCGGTAACGCAAGGAAGTGCTGCGCTGTACGCGCGAGGGAAGTGTTCCGCGAGTGCGTAGCCTGCATTTCCGGCATTCTTCCTGCTTTGGGGCCTGGCCCGTAGTGGCCGTGCACGAACGAGTGTGTGTGAAATATTCCGGTTTGCGCTACTCAGCCGCGCGATGCGGGAACGCACGACGCGTATTCGCGGTCGCTTTTCCTTTCCATTGTTGTGAAGGCAATCGTACGGCGCGGTTTTCTCTCGTGGTCTTGGTTATTTTGTTTGCCCGTCTCTGTCTGCTATAGTATTTACGTTATGACTGGATGGCCTGCGAGCATTTGACAAGCATTTGTCAACGCTTAAACCGTAGATTCGTACAGCTGCGTGACGTGTACGTTGGTTATTGTCCGTGTTTTATTTACGCATTTACCCTATCTTTCTCTCTTGCGATGCGGTTCGCTTGTAGAGCCTCGCTTTAACTTTGGCACGAGAGTGATTTTCGCTTTCGCTGGCAAAATTCACTCCACCGTCGCAGGGAATCGTCGCCGGTGGTCGAAAATGTGGTGGCGCTGGCAAACATTAGCAGTACCCCCCCCCCCCCCCCTCCCACACACACACAGACTCATTTCTCCCTCCCAGAAGCGTGCCAAGCTGACGGTCTACGGTTTAGTCCTACTCGCTGTTCGCTATTTGCTCTGCTTGAGCAGAACGCGTTTGGAGGGAAGGCACGAGGATGTTATTTGATACCCAGCTCATCCTACGACTCTGTGGCCTAGCAAATATTTCCTCACGGAAATATCGTTAGGCTGCCTGCGAAGCGACTGAATAACACGAGTAGATGTTATATTCCCGGGAGACCCATCATTAAAGTAAGGCGGCAGTATTCCGCACCTGTATCTGGAAACGTCTTACCGCACGCTGCTCACGGCATGCTCCATATGTACACCCGTCATGACACCAAATGGGAGGTGACTCGTCAATCAGGAGAATTCCGCGCACGGTGGCAGAGTGAATCGAGCGGCGGAGAACGATAAAAAACTCTCCATGCAGGAGAAAGAAAGAAAGAAAGAAAGAAAGAAAGAAGAAAAAAAATGCATCCTCACACGTGCACGCCATTTGTGGGCCGTAACCGCGGCGCGCGCTGTGAGAGACGGTGTGGGAACCGTGGCACAAAGGAACAAGGGCGGCGCCTCGGCCCGAACGGTACACGAACGAAACGGTAAGGACGGCGGGCAAGAATAGTGGAGTGACAGCAAGCGAGACATATCCTCCCTCCCTCCCGTTCCGCCCTTTTTGTTTCCCCCAGACTTCATCCCCGCGTCCCCTTCGCGAGTTGCGAAGAAGCCGATATCGAGCGCGAAACCGATATCGGCATCTAATTTCGAGGTTCACTGCCACAGAATCTGCCAACTGCGTGCGCGCGTGCCTTTCCCTATACGTCGCGCTCCCTCCCCTGTCCCGCTTGCTCTTCATTGTCTCCCCCCACCTCCGCGCGCGCCAACCTCATTCTTCTTATACTTCGCCTTTTCGTTGTGGATTCTCTGTTCACGTCATGAGCGGTGCCGGATCGTCGTGCGTGTCTCGCACCGGCGGCGCTGAGACTCTTGCGAAGCGTGCAGCGTCACGGAAGCGGCGCCTGGCGTCATATAATCAGCGGCCGCCCGCTGGCGTAAGAACAGGCCGCGGGCGCTGTCCCCCAAGTTTCGGTCCGGTATTATTCGCGCAAGTTGTACGCCGTGGAAACGTGGCCCACCGATTGACGATTGACATTTTTTGTGGGCATAAGTCGACGGGACGTAACATTTCTGCTTAGGAGACCACGTGAGAGGGCGCAAACACAGCACCCAGTCAGTCACTCGAAACGCGGTCACCTCATTTGTGTTTGCGTTACCTCACTTCGTTCGGTCTCGCATCCACGAAACGCGTGTACAGCTAACATGGTGCCCGGTTAGCTGAAACAACAGATGGCTTTATTGTCAGCGTGGATGGTGGTGGCGATACTAGTAGCGGTGGTGACACAAGCGTCGCAGTTTGCACGCACTGGCTGTCTGCCAAATCCTCGTTCGGGAACCATTAATTATGTCATCTTATGTCCAACTATCCACGGTCGTTCAAAAAAGGTGCGCTCTACTTTCTGCTGTGAAGTTGGCGACACATCTACCTCGCACTCCTCCGCTGCACGGTATTGGTGTGCCACTAGTACAAATACGGCGCTAAGAGTCGTGGCAGGAGAGTGAAACGCATGAAGAGGGCTCAGAAGCGTACACGCACGCATCCGTCGAGGTATATATAACGGAAGCGCGCGTGCGTCGATGCGTTTTGTTTTTTTGGCCGCCCTTCGGTCGTGTGTTCCGTGGCCTCTCGCTGCTACTCGATGTGCTCGTTGCGGGCGTTTGCTTACCGTTGTCGGAGTGCCGGTCGCTCGCGTGACGCGCCCGCGCTCGTTCCTTTAGCTACCGACACGCCTGTTGTGGATTCTGCGCGCGTTTCCCTTCCGCGCTCGATAGCGAACCAAGGAACACGGACGCGGGGCTGGCGTTATTGACCGTCGCTGGTTTCCGCAGGTTCTCACTTCTGTACATAAATTGCTTGCCCTCGTGTCTTTTTTTCGTTTGAGCCGGTGGCGAAATTCGCGACGTATTCCTTCGTCGTCGCGTGCCTGTTAGCGTGCTATCGTGGACCTGCATGCAAGCGCGTGCCTGAGAGGCGTACCTGATCAATGGCTTCGTATTATCAATTCAGAGGTTTTCGTAGCTACGAACCGTTTTTTATGGACGTCCGCCTGCCGTCCCCACTTTTTTTTTTTTCTTTTGTGAGTTCTGCGATAGCTTTGCTCTTGACCTCTATTTTTCTCAATAGATTTGTGGCCCTGTTACCAGCCCTGGTCTTTCGTTGTTCCACGCGATGGTGAAGTGGTCTTATGTGTTGAACGCGCTTTAAATCATGCATCCGGGACATCAAAGAGGATGCGACGTAATGCTCACGCATTTATCTCGCAATTACCGCTAAATCGCCACTGAAAATTTTTTTTCCTACTCGAAACCTGGCCTTTGGCTTGCCTTTCCTGTTCTCCAAATTGCCATTTTCTGAATAGCACATGTACACACTGTGCTGCATATACGTATATCTGCACAACGTGTGCACGGTGAGCCCCGTGTCTCGCAGGAAGGCCATCAGCAGTTGTTGCGCTCTCTTCCTGATTGCCGCGGGCCGAAAACGGGCAGAAAACCGTGTTTTAATTAAAAAACAAAAAAAAAAAACGCGTAGAAATGGTACACAACTACTACTTCGCATGGAAGAGCCATGATTCGACTGAATTTCAGGATTGCGAGTCGTATTTCGTGCGCTTCGACACGGAGCCCTTTTTATGGCCGGAAACCGAGCTCGTGGTGCTGGGTTCACCAGCTTTAGGCGCTGTTTCGTAATGACGTCATGTCCGTGTGCAGCAGAAGCGTACCCCGAAGCACCGAGGAAAGTGCTAAGCGAGGTTTTGCTCTGTTTGCTCGCTGTTTCAACACGACAGTGAATTAGTGCGCACTCGCGATAACGCCCTTTCAAACCACGCCAAGAGAGACGAGACGTCTGGGTGGAGACACTGGCCGGCGCATGTTGCCAAAGTGTAATCGGGGCTGTAGCAGTGGAGCCGCCCATCGCCGCAAGGCGTACCGCACGCGTGTGGTGCGGCTTGCGGCGCACCACACGCTGGCGGCTGCCGATGTAGTTCTTGTGTAGAACTACACGATGTAGGACTACTTCGGCAGTTCCTTAACTATATAACCAACCAACCCGCTCATGAACTTATTTGTGTGACTGGGCCGGTTATATACCGAGTCCTGCAGTGGCATCTGCGGCCCGAGGTCACATCAGGTCAGATCGTAGGACGCAACACGGCATCTGCGCTGCCCGTGAGTGTAGTGTGCTCGCACCTGTGGCCAAGCGGTTTCTGCTTTGTTTCCTCACTTTCTTTCCCGTATAATCGACGTACAGTCACAGCAGCCAGGTGCGTGTGTCGTTGGTTTACACGCGTGTTCCGCGCTTTTACGACTGCAATGTTGAACGAGTGTTGCCTTACACTGGCGTTCAGTGAGCACCACGTGAAGCACCGGCAATTCGAGTATTGTATATAGAATATACCACTCAGTGATAAATTGGACCCTTTTTTTTTTTTGCTTTTCTTATCCGCGACAATTGCGAAACGGTCGCAAGAAGCTACGCTGATTCAGTATCTTTTCTGAGAAACAGAAGCAGAAAAGCGCGGTCAAGATATGCCGGACTATATATATACATGGCGCAGTGTAGCACCTGTGCAGAAACTCCGTGTCCCGGTAGTTTTTCCTTCATTCCCTCAGAACCTTAATTGTTATAGCTAGTGTAGTTCGCGTCCACTTTGGCGAACACAACGCTGTAACGTGAGCACCACGCACTATAGATACGGTGCATGTGCCCAACAAAATAAGGGAGTTTTTGAAATAGCGTCCCCAAGCCGCTTTGCGTACCCAAAAACCCGAACTTCTTTGTGGGCCTTTTGCGTTTTCTTTCTTTTTTTTTTCTGGCCGACAGCGTCCCCTAAATTTGGGTTCCCCATTTCTAAAACTCCCTATAAAAGTGCCGCGACTTTCAGGACCGCGATAGCCACCGTAGCCGCGCTATAATAAAGTTGTCTTTGTCATATGTTGTATAATCTGGACCTCTCATGCGCGGTACACTCTCGCATTGCAGCTTTGGGACTATTTTCACCTAACTATAGATCCACATTTTCCCAGCAGCTTCTACGCTATGGAGTGGTCCCTAAAAAGGACTTGTCCAGTCACGATTTGCTAACACTATGTGAACGAAAGCAGTCGGCCAGTGACGAGCGGTATTTACGGACGAAAAGCTTTCTAAATTCGTTCCCCTCTGGCCGGCGCCGTTCTTACGAAACGCTCCGGCGTACAAGCTTTGGGCACAAGGGCTTGCGGCCCGTCCGTACTAGCAACATTTCTCTTACGTAAGGGCATTTCCTCATTGGCCGGCGTTTAGGCGCCCTCAGTGGCGGCATACTGTATATACGGACAGGACATATAAAGTCTTTATTTAGACAAATGCCTATCGATGTTTTGTAGACTCGCGAAACAAATTCCTACAGCGTACTGACCCTTACAGATTTGCTGTCGCCTGTCGCTGACGTTTAAAGCGTATTGTGAATCCGGCTACAGGGACTGCGCTCATGCTCAGGGGCCTAAGCCACCGTTTATAGTCCCTCTTGTGCACATGCCGTTTTGATTATCTTCTCCTTTCGTCTTACTACTTTTTTTTTCTTTCACCCCTATGTATAGGGTAGCAAATCGCACCCTCGTTTTTTTTTTTGACCTCCCTGTCTTTCCTCTCCTTGGTTTCTCTCTTTATCTCTATCACTCGCTCACGAATTCATTTGTGGGAAAGCGTGGGTCCAGATGCCTAATTGTCAACCGTGGTGTAACGAATGTGGTGATTTTTAAATGCTTGCACATGGGAGAATCCGGAACCGAATTCATTAGGCTTTTTGTTCCTAAGTATTCCAATTGCCAAGGCCCTTCGCTAATGACGTGTCCAGCATCAATTCTGGCTGGAATCTACTCTTACGTAAGAGCAGATTCCAGAGCGTACGAGCTAGAATTGCTCGTACGAGCAATTCTAGCGATAAGAGCGTTTTGTGAACACGGGCCCCCGTTCTTTTACGGATACAGACGGCAGCCAGTCGCGGTATATATAATGAGTGAAATGGTTTAAAGGAGCGCTCAATACGAGAATGCGAGGCCGAATTCATGAAGTGTTTCGTTCGGAAGTGTTGTTTGCCAATAGCCTGCCGCCTTCGCTAACGATATGTCCAACATCACGGTTGGCTAGCATTTGCTTTTACGAACAGTTTTAGCGTAATAACTTTTTCCCTTCTTTTTCGAATGCGCGGCCCTGTTTTTTTACGAGCTGCACGCACTAAACGTTTTCTGCCGCAGGGCAAAACTTTCGAATAATACAAAATAGAGAGAGAAACCTTTTGTGGACCGTTCCCCAAGTGCGTGACCCGCCTCGGCTCTTCGCTGTCACCACATTTGCACCCGTGACTGGCTGACCACCGATCTCTCGGACATCGACGCCATCAGCGCGGTTTTTATGTATGCTTCGCCTTTCTTTGCGAGTCCGTTCGCTCGCCTATTCGCCCATGTCCTGCCCAACGCGGCGGGCTCAAGTCGAACTACTCCGAGCGAACGCGTATTGACTTTGGAACTGTTTCCCGTCGCATATTTGCCGCCCGCCATCGAACTTGTCTTCTTCGGGAAGAAAAATAAATATTTTAGCATTCTTTCCGTGCGACTCGCTCCTGTTTGCACTCGGCGTGAAGAGATAGTGGGCTTACCGAAAAAAAAAATAATAGTAAAGAAACGCGGACTTCTACAACTCCGCCAGGAACGTTTGTCCCTGATACTTTGTTTATTTGTTTACCTTCGACGAGGCAGGCGCGACTCCCGACAATTGAAGTTGGCTCGCTCGTTCGCGTTGTTCGGTGTAGATTTTTCGTCTAGTTCTTTCTTTGTTCTCTTTTCCCGCGTCGGAGGAGGCGCGCCAGGGCCCATACACCTGGCAAACGTCGCTTGCGCCGCCGGCGATTGGAGCGTTATGAAATCCCTCTGTGTCAACAGGGACCCGCTTCCTGTGTAATACGGCGGCAGCCTGCAGCCGTTTGCGCTTTTCTGTCCCTATAGACCGAGCCGAAGGTCTACATATTTTCTTCGTGTGGCCCTAGCGATGGTAAATAAGGGAACAATGGATTCCCGGTCTCGGTGTTCCAAATCGCGGAGCAATGCGGCTCTATTTCAAGCTTTCGGACGGCGTCTCCAATCATCCGGGTTATGCGATGTAATCACGTGTCATAAAAAAATTTTTTGGCATGTTTGTCGGGCGAAACCGCGCACAAAAAACAAATAGCACTTGTGATTTCGGAGCTGCTGTCACGTTGCATGCAAGCTACACTGGCGCACATCAGGTTATTACGTAAGCGCCGGGCATACTTTCGGTCCTTATTTGATGCAAAGTATAATTGCCTTCAGCATGCTTCGGGATTGAAAGTCTAAATAGGATTTTGCTTTCGTGCGCTGTTATGCTTGCAGTAAAACGATTGTTACCCAACGCCTTTATATGCTCAAGTGCTTTTGTGTTCTTTGTTTCCTGTCGCATGGTGCCTGGTTGATGCAGATCGCGTGTACGAGACGGGAATAACTCACGCAGACACACAAAAATTTAAAGGCAGCCAAAAGTCATCCATGCGCACAAATAATTCGCAATCCTTGCAAAGAAACGGTGCTCTGTAGGCATGAACCGCGGACTTGACAACACCGCATTTGCTGCCGTTCTATATCTATAGATAGAAAGGCAGTAAATGTGGTGTTACCATGACGTGATACGTGCTGCGCGATGCTAGATTTTATCTTTCTGTTCTTCTTCTGTCTTTTATTAAAACGCTGCTGAGTGTTAGATGTGACGGGGCGTTAATTTAACCGCTCGTCTTGTTGAAAAAGATGGCAATAAGTCCCAAAATGCGAGGCAACGTTTTGTATATATATATAAAGATTCTGGGGGTTTAGTTACGTGCCAAAACCACGATATGATTATGAGGCACGCCGTATGTCAGGTGCTTCGGAGTAGCTTTGACCACCTGGGGGATTTTTAATGTGCCCCCAATGCTCGGGACACGGGCGTTTTTATTGCATTTCGCCCCCATCCTAAATGCGGCCACAGCGGCCGGGATTTGATCCCGCGACCTCGCGCTTCGCAGCGCCGCGCCAAAGCCGCTAAACTTCCACGGCGGGCAGGCAACGTTTTGTAGTATGCCTGTCGCCTTGTCGTGATAACCAAGTTTTCGGTTTTCATGGCAGACGCATCCTCGTCGCAATAACGATATCTCAGGCTTACAGCATAAATTGTTGCCACTATACGACAAAATAGGCCGTCTGCGACGCCGGGACGATCTGTACGCCAGGACGACCGATCGTCTTGCAGAAATGGCAGTCGCCGCGAAACAACTTTTCGTTCACATGACAGCGGCATGGGCCAAACGCGAAGCCAAAAAAAAAAAAGTTTTAATTATGACAGCATATTTTCGACTGGGTAGCACTGCAGCAGAAACTGCCGGGTTGTTTCGAAGCTTCCATATCTAAAGCGCATGCGAACCACACATCGAACCGCGTGGACGGCGTGTATGATATCTCCGGCGCAGCCTGGTAGTAGCGGGAACGCGATTTCTTACGAGACAGTGGCTAATAACACGAAGAATGGAAAACAAGAATACCAACTTGCTCAAACTTACAATTCAAGGAAAGGGAAAATAATTGTTACAACACCGTATGTGTGTGAGAGAGAGAGAGAAAGAGAAAATGTTAAATGAAAGGCAGGGAGGTTAACCAGTACCGAGCCCGGTTGGCTACCCTGCACTGGGGGAAGGGAAAAGGGGAGGTCAAGGGAAAGAGAATAAGAGGAAGTCCGCTGTGGATATCGCCGACGTAGTAACGGTTCTCTGCTCTATATCACAAACATTCACTCAGTCCAGATCACAGACGGTCACTCAGTCCGGTAGCCTTCAGAAATCGCAGCAGCGTTTTCGTGGCCTGTTGTAGATGCGATATGCGAAGCCATGATCCCAAGATCTTGTTGAAGATGACTGGTTTTCCGTCCAACTGAATTAGAGCTGTGTGAGTGTCCCGTTCGCTACATTGCACGAGATGTGTACTCAATATACCCTATAGCCCTCCGCGCGTACTTGTGGTATCGGATGTGCTTTTCCGGTGCGCAGAGGTTCATCACAGCATTTATCACAATTGATCGACAATCATTCGACTAGTCATTGTGAGAATCAAAACATCAAATAACAAAGAAAACCAAGGCCCGTATGAAGGAAGATTTTCGTTCGTATGAGCCGTTTGCTTATTGGTCGGCTACCATCGCGAATAATATTACCGCTATCACGATTGGCCGGCGCCTTCCGAACTCTTTTAGCGCAAGAACTGCACGATTTGCGAATTCGGGCTTGTAGACCCGCGTCTACAAAGCAGCTCCACAAATATTGAGCGTTTCGTAAGAACTAGTGTGGTGCCGGCCGATCTCGTCGACGAACATGTATAATAATGGCGAGAGCAGCGGCCAAAGACGAAAAACTTTCTACGAACGAAGGGTCTGTGGAATCGGTCCCAGTGCCGTATATCTTTTACGCAAGGAGCCTCCAGGACGGTCTTGCTGCGCGGTGGCGCGGCCTTAATTGGGATGAACGTAAGTTCTGTGCTGCAAGAGAGGAAACTAGCGCTGCCTCACGGAAAATAGCGTATTGAAATGCAGCACGCCGCGCTTCCGCCAGGCGAAAGGTTCATTTGCGCGACGCGGCGCTTCGAATACGAAGAGAACCGGCGCTGACGCGAAACCGGTTCATTGTATAATTCGGATAGTGGACAGCGAGCGCCAAGCAGGCAAGGCTTATAGCGGGAGTGGTTGTTATACTCTGTGTTATCCGGATGGCTGGTCGGCCCCTCGGGGTGTGACCTCCCTTGTCCGCGCGATTCTTTTTCTCGCGATGCTGCATCGTCCTTGCCGGGCAGCTATAGTTCGCGCGGAGCCGTTGGGGGTGGGATGAACAGCGCTCGAGGTTCAAGCGCTGCTCCGGAGCCCTCGGGGTGGTGTCTTCTCGGCTTCTCACTCTTCTTCACTCGCTGAGACACTTGGACAAGAATGCGGAAGTGCCCTGCACTTCCGTCTGCCTCGTGGGTGGGTGCTGTTGGCACTTTGTATAGGTTGCGCCTCTTAGTTGCTGGCCGGTTTGGCGTAGAAAGATAAATGTTTACCCCGAATGCTGTAGTCGTCTAGCTAGGCTGGTGTTTATTGGCGTCCCAACACTCTCGATAGGAACATTTTCTTCTTTTTTTTTTTTCTTAAGGTCCAAAGTAAACTAATCAAGTTAGGGTTAGGTTTTTTTTCCCTCGCGTTTTGGCAGGTTGCAGACGACACAGTGCAACTCATTCGTGCACTGAATTCTCGTTTCTCACTGCCTTTCCTAAGGTTTTCTTCCTGTTTGGAGGTGATATATATACGGGCTTGTCTTCCCCAAACAGGCCACGTGTCATCTTTTAAGTATATTGCTCCCTCTCTCTATATCTCTGGTAGTAATTATTGTAAAAACAATTTCTATTCCCAGAAGTGCAAAACCGTGCTTGGAGGCTTCCCGTGTAATATGTGACTTTCGTCCAGACATCACTCCTCTTCGATCTAAAAAAAAACTCCGAGGACGCCTTAGCACTTATGAGTTGTGAATGCGAATACATTAATGTCCGTTTGAACGCCGCTGAACGGTCCTTCGAGTTATGAACTCCTCCCGGGCAAGCGGGTGCGTTGAGACGCTTGGCCAATGCTTCCTAGATAGCACAAGACCTGTGCATTTCGATCCGTGACGTCTGCTACCTTGCCCGACTGCCACAGAATCTAATGGGGACGCTCCTGAGTAAGCCGCGGTGATTTTGACGTCACCGCTTTCGTCACGCCGGGCTTGGCAATGGAAGTTTGGGTGCAAGTAGCATGCTGTCATAAAGCAGAGTGCACAGACCTGATATCTAGGAGGCGCTGATTTAGCCCAGTGCCTAAGACACTCGGCTTCTGAGCGTGGGGTCGTAGGTCCGAAACTCATTGCCGTCAACGTTTTTCCTTTCGAATTTATTCTGTTTTTTATGCATTGATTTCTTAATAGCGATTACGGAGGCGAAGTTAGAACGCAGGCGAGAGCTTGGCGCGGACAAGGAACGCGCGAATAACACAGGCTTGCGAGGGCGAGGGTAACATAGCGTCGCGGCGATGCCCTCTCCCCTCACGCAACAGCCGCTCTGCTCGTCGAGGCGCGCACGTGACGTGGCGTCGCAGCCAATTGGAATTTAGGTGCCGTTTCGCTTCTCCAGACGACAGATGCCGGATTTTTCGCTCAACGGGCCACTTCACGTTTTGCATCAAAACGAAAAGCTGAAAGCGCCGCTTGTCGAAATGGTCGGTGGTCTTCAAGGCATTCCGTGGTGATACGTGACCGAAAATTTTGTAACTAGGTGCTTTCAGCGTGTAGTCGAATTCGCTGCAATGAAGATCTGTTTCTCAGCCAACTTCGTATCGTGGGAATCGCGGATTAGCGCTACTCAACCGCGGTGTCTTCTCCGTGAGGTATACGTGCGGTGCTGTGCACTGCGTATAGAGCTTCGAGGTGAGGCCCGTTTATGTTTACGGATGTGTATTTCTGCCGCCTGCACAATACGTGCTTGCGCGGGCGCCCGTGTATTGCTCGTGCTTAGATAGCTCAGCCCCGATAACGCTTTTGCTATTTTATCCCAGTGCATTGTACGCACAAACGAAGAACCGTGATGGCATGCATTAGTTCTGAACACGTGCATTCAGTCTCAGTGTCTATTGCGCGAAGGATAGCGGTCGCTTGAGACTGCACGGCAGTGAGGAAACCCGTGCTGCCCAATAAAGTTTGTTGACCTCCGGTAAGCGCGATCAAGCGTATAGTATATCTTCGTTTTCTTTTCTTCACTTCCTTTATAGCTTCGGCCTAACGGGCGACACAACTTACCACGCCGCGCGACAGTTATGGGGTGATGATACGATTGCGGCTGCCGATACGAGTAATTAGCGCTTCGGTTGAGAGAGAGATAATAAGCATCTCTAATATGTCAACGTCTATTATGTCAATGTGCCATATGTTATGTCAGAATACACGCCCTATGTGCACGGCTAGAAAAGGCCGGGAGACAATAATGACGTTGTTGTTTTTCGTTCTTTTCTTTTTCTGAAGCGCCGATCCCGTTCCCCGAGCTGCGTTCACTTTGACGTTGCTATTTTCTTGCTTTTATTCCACCCTTTATCTTGTACAAATCTCAGCCGAGCGATGTTCTGGTATATGCGCATCTCACATACGGCATCCTTTCGCTTTTACAGCGAAGCTGTATATGCCTAGGCTGAAACACTCGTCGTCCGACCACAGAAACCCTCCGGCAGAAATAAACCTATCGAAAACTCGCGTCTCGTTCACTTGGTACTTACCAAAGTTATCATGGAAGGCTACGAATGTATGACTAACATGACTGATAGGTCATGACATCAATAACATCACATGCTCGTCAGTTACGTCACGATTAACGATAATAAAATTACGTGTGGCGCATACCCGCATTGGATATCCGGGTATGAGCCAGGGACAAGAAAGAAAAAGAAAGGGAGAAAGGAAGGAAGGAAAAAAAAATGTCACAGTTTCGCCCTAAGGGCGAAGCAATGAATGCGATAGCAACACAGCAATGTCATACGAAGTAAGGTGAGCGGCTTTGGTAGCAATATGAATTGTAGTAAACATGAGCTGATTAAGTAAGCAGGTGTGCTGCGGCGTAAGTAGACCGACATGAAGAGAGACTCGATGACCACGAGAAGGCGCGTGTGAAACGGTGGTGTTGATGAGAAGCGCTTCCCGTGGGTAGCGCGCGTGCGAAGGGACACACCTGTAGCGCTGCACTGCCGATCCGGGCAGCATTACATGTGTAGCGTGCGTTGGAAAATGTGGCCCGACTATCACTAACTGAATGAACAAGCGTGGTGTGAGCGCGCACAAACAAACATGAATAGATCACACTGAATGACTGCAGACAACGACTGTCAAAACGCTGGCAGCAAGCCCATACGCTGCAGCGGGCGAAGGTAGTGGCGGTCTATCGCTTCAACAGAAACTGGAGCGGCGAATGCACAGTGCATAAAGGTCAGAGCCGTGTAGAGATAAGAGACGGTGCGGCGAGCGACGAGCGACGAGCGCGGTTGTTGGCAGAGTAGAAATGCCCCCCCCCCCCCCCCCCCCCCGCTCCCTACGGCGCTGGCTTCCCGCTTCCTTGCTTGCGCGTGGGAGAGATGAGAGACGGTGCGGTCGAGCGACGAGCGCGGTTTTGGCAAAGTGGAAGTGCCCCCCCCCCCCCCCCCCCGCTCCCTCCGGCGCTGGCTTCCCGCTTCGTTGCTTGCGCGTGGGGGATTGAGTGCGTTCGCTCTCCGTCATCGCGCGCCGTATGCCCGAGCGGCAGCCGCACGCTGCCGCTCGGGCATACGGCGCGCGATGAAGATTTTATCTATACGGAACCTCACGGCGACGACGACGGCGACGGCAGAAATCCGGTTGAAGTGTCCATATAATTGCTATCGCAATAAAAAGAAAGAAATCACGTGTGGCTCATACCGGGGCCGCACATTTCAGCTTCGCTGGTTTGCCATCTGTACGGGGTGCATGGGCGGTGAATTTTTTTGTGCCAGGACTCTTTCCTGACGGCGCTGCCCATCGCGATCAGGCTACCCCATTCTAGCCACTGTAATCAGGCTACGAGATTTCCCGAAAGTCGCCCGTGGCACGGTCAGGGCGCGGCTCCCGTGACGCAGCAGTTCCTGCTCGCTAAGTAGCGGAGTGTTCGCTCACGTGATCGTTTGGGTGGCGCTGGCACGCGGTGGCCGTTAAAGTCACTGGCCGCGCGCTGCCCTGGTGCGGAGGCGGGACTCGCTAATGGGACCCAGCCGCGCGACCGGCGGAGTTGCGCTGACACCGTGCTGCTTCTCGCTGCCGTACGCTCGTGCCCGCGGGGTGCGGCGCTTCTCCTCGCGGTCTCGCCGATCGCGAGCTGCCCTCACGGGCGGTAGCGGCCGTGCTTCGGCCGCTTTATGTGTCCCCGCGTAGGGGGATGAGCGGGAAAGTTTAATGATAATGCGAGTGAGTGAGCCAACTTGTCTCGTACCGACTGAGGAGCGAGTGGGCGTTTATAATAAGCTCTGTGTGACTATAACAACAAAGAAATTTGAGCGTATGATGTGTGAATAAACGAGCGAGTGAGTGAGTGATGGAGTTCTGTATGCATGTTTACTCCGCAAGTGCCTCCCCGCGGTCGCTTTCCTCACCCGTGAAGTTCGCCTGCTTTACAATCGTCGTTGAAAATGTTGCCATGATGACCGTCCGCTGCCACTACATTTATGGTGGTGCGCACTCTTTATTAGCCGCTACGTATTATGTCCCCAATGACATCATCAGCTGTGGTATGACGTTATCATACTATAAATGAAGCGCTTTTAGAGCGCAGCTCTTAGGCGCCCGTTCCTGCGGCGCGCGTCGGCGTAACTGAGCGGATCAGCGCAGCCAAAGGATGACAGATGGCGATAGCTGAGAGAGCGCGGGGAGGAAGGCGGAGGGTGCAGCGGTACCATGATGCTGAAAACGGAGGAGGAGGGCATGGCGAAAGCGTGAGAAGAAAGGCGTAGTTCCGCGCACAAGGTTTACGGCGATGATGGCTACGAGATGGCGCCAGAGTATCGCGCGTCGTCTGTATGGAAACAAAGCGCTGCAGGTGCGGAGGTCCGTCTGCGGCGGCTGCCGTGAATCGCGCCCACGCGTCACGATTAGCGAGGCAGTCGCGCCGCACTTCGCTCCGTTCGCAACGTGCACACGCACGAGACAAATTGTCCGCGCCAGCCAATATATCGCGAAGTGAAAAACACGTGTACAGCTGCGCTCAAAATTTCGGATTAGCGACTGTCGTAATCGTCGGTGTTTTCTGCCAGTTCTGTGCGCAGCATTGCGTTTATTTGTGAACACACGTGTTCAACACACTTCGGTAGCTCTTCCTCGGTGGAGGTGTTATGAGAAATACGGTGTAACCATCGCCGGCAAGGAGTTGGGAAGATAGGTTTCTGAGAAAAAAAAAAGGGGGGGGGGGCGTATTAGGTAATGGCAACATAGAGTACTAGTCAAAAGCATAGAAGAGCACGAAACGCAATTTTATACGACTGTCTCGATGTGGAAATCCGTCGGTAAGCGCCCCGTCGAGGTAACCGGGTAGGGGGAAAAGTCATTCTTTCGCAAAGAAAATGGGGGGCGGGGGAGTCGGGAGAGATAGGAACGGTAGAGTAGGGGGATTTGCATTGGCGCTGGTAGGTACAAAGGAACATTTCGGCCTTCGGTGCAAAGCAGGCTCAGACGAGAAGGGGAAGGGGGGGGGGGGGGGGGTGGCAGCACGCACGTGCTTATAGCGGTACTCGTTCATTAGCCAAGTTGCGATTACTGTGACCGAGGCGCAAACGTTGCACATGTCGTTGTGCAGCGCAGCGAACCTCAGCTCGAGAAGCTGATTTGTGTAGCTTGTGCGTCGACACTGTTCTTCGAAATTAGCGGGAGGCGCGACTTCGGCGTCCCACGTAGGCTGTCTTTCTTGTAATTCGCGTAGAGTAAGCGCGCAGCGCTCAACTTTCACAGTGTGAACAAATCCTCCGCGTCATTATCTTTGGATTCCGGGAAACGAACACAAATGAGAAGTTTTCGCAAGGTCGCGTTGGCGACGAATGGGTCTCTAGCTGACTCGCTCTCCTCCGCCGTGCCCGCCTTTTTTTTTTTTTTTTTTTTCGCGAAGTGAACTGTGTGCGCGACTGGGTAAACAGCTGTCGACGGCCGTCTCGTGCTCCGCATTCTTGAAACACGATCGTCTGGGAAATTTCGTGTTTTGAAAAAAAGGCTGCTTTAGTTAAACACGACGGGCGCCACGTTGAAATGGAAGTGTACAGGTATTTGTGCCTGGCAACGGAGGGGCGTCACTGTTTTGCTTAGTGCTGGCTGCCTGAGGGAGGGTACTTGACGCACGACTTCCACACAGCTACCAAAGGGATGATACGGGCCCTCTTGTCATGCGTGTGGCCACCGATGTCAACGTGGAGCTGGCACTATCCCTTATTTAAAAGCTCCGTATTGAGCTTGTGCACCTGGCGTTCTTTAAGGTGCGCCAAATCGAAAGGTGTTTTTGTTTTGTTTTTTATGGTTGCTTTCCCATCGTAATGCAGCGGCGGCCGTCGGGACTCGATCCCGTGACCTTGTGCACATTGGCAGTCCGTCATGCTCACTACAAAGCCGCCGCAGCGCGTTTTATCCTTATCCGAGTCTTGCCTGGTCATACCAGTGTATCATCGCTACAATAAGAATCGTCTCTATTCACTCTCTTACTCGTCGTGGACTCTAGCCCTGTTCCATAAGCTTTATTACAGCACCCGTGACCGTCCTAAGCTTTATCACCCCACCAGCGCGCATATCTCATCGCACCGGCCATGCCCTTCAAGTCGCTCGGCAATGCACATGCTACATTCTCCGTCTCCTTTTTTCCACATGCAGCTCCGATTGGAACGACCTTTCGCGCAGCATTGCCGCTACCGCCTGCCCGACAATATTTCTTCGAAATGTAGCAGATTATCTGTCGCGCGATTAACACGTGGTTACCATTGTTAGATTTTTCCGGATGTCAACTCCTTATGTAACACCCCCTGGAGGGGTCCTTGAGGTAATAATGTGATCTATTTAAGCAAGCCTGGTTAGATAAAGCGCTGTTTAGCGTGGTTCTCATAGTTTGCAGGCATCACTGGGATAGCGTTTTACTGAAATGGCCCAATCCGAGTGGCAGTGCATGGTATGTTCGGGTGTATTGTCAGGCGATCTGTTTCCGATAGCAGAATGTAAGACGCAAGCATGACAGTAGCGAGTGCTATAGCTCAACCAGTATTAGACGTTCGCTCTCGAGTGTTCTACTTTTCTGCGCGGGTGCTATTGACGGTGAATTTTTTTACATTCGTTTTTTTTTTTTTTTTTTTAATTTTACGACAGTCTTCGTCCATGTATTTTCATGCCTGGGGCAGCCTCTCCGGTTTCGAATGTGGATTATTCTCCATCCTGCCGGTGCTTCTGCGTGTTTCAGATTTCTCAAAATCGCGCATTCTTCATGCCTAGGAAACGTATATGCAAGTCTCTATTCCGGCGTAATTCCAGCGCTGCTCATAATGCTATGCACCAAAATGTTCTAGATAAAGATAATAGAACTGAGAGTTTTGAGTCGTCACATCACTCGAGAACGCCGAGCGCTTATTGAACACCTCGCCTTGGAAGAAAGAAAATGATCGCAAAAGAAAACCCGCGCCCTCTATTAAAATTTTGGCTGTCGCCATTCCCGCGCCACGTCACTCTTTCTTGCCTTATCGACCATGCAGGCAAGACTCCAGGAATTCGTGCGAATGTTATCCCTATAAATCCAACTATACTTCACCCCTCCTCCGTCCACGGACGACTCCAGTAAAGAGTGGACGCCGTAACCAAATTCCGCCTCCATTCCGCCCTGTGAAAGCGGATGTTTTCGGCGAAGCTGGTGCGGATGTTATAGTACCACCACTCCAAGTGACGTCAGATGACGTTACACAAGCACCACCACCACAAGCGACATACGTCACGCGCGCACGCACGCGCGCTCGTGTGCGGAAGTGCAGCATACATCCTCATTCTTCTAGGCCAATTCCGCCAAGCGCAAGTTCCTTATTGAACTGAATTAACGTTTAAAAGTAAATTGCGTCAGGAAATGCGCTAAAGTACGACTTACACACAAGCTGCAGACATGATAGCTTCGGATTGTTTTTCGAATATACGAGAAAGCATAAATCTTTCACGCGTACACTCGAACACAAACCCCTTTTCTAGCGGCCGTTTTTGGGTTAGCACGTCACGAAAAATCCCGACCAACTAGACGCGGCTAACAGCTTCGCTGTATTAAGAATTCAATAAATACATGTATCTCTCTTGTATCGGTTGCCCCCATACGCAGCTTGGGGGTCCATGCAGGCGGTCCAAGTATGAAAGAAACACGCCTCACGAACGCACATCCTAGAATTCCGTTAGGGGTCCCGTGGACTCAGCGACCGTAACCTCTTTGTCTGATTCTCTCTCTCTCTCTCTCTTCTCGTTTTTGAAGCCTGCGTGACGCAGTTCATGGCACATTGAGACCAGCAGTTAGTCCTCCTCGTACGTTAAAAAAAAAAAAAAATAAAAAAGAAGAAGCGGCTATGCCAGCTCGCTTCCGAGAAGCGTGAGCAATCCATTCCGGCCGTTGGTTTCACTCGCGCGAAGCGCTCGGCACAGAATAGCGGCAACAGCAGCGGAGCGCGCGCGCGCTCGTTTTCTCACCGTTCCGGTGTCACGTCACGAAGTCGGCGTTTTGGCACGCGTTCTCTTCGCCGCCGCGTTTAGGCCGCCATACGCTGTCGAGGATGACGCCTCGCGACTACTCAGTGCGGCGGTGTCGTGACTCTTCGCGCTGTTGTACGGTTCCATTGAGGGAAGCGTACGCGCAGGTTCGCTTAAATACGTGCAGCGTGGTGGATGCTTGAACTGGCGTCGGCCAATCAGGCCGACGCCAGTTTAGTTTCCCGCTCGCGAGGACGGCTTATATGTCACTGCCTTGGTTATAGTACGAAATAAGAAACCTGAAGTTAGCTATAGCGCTATCGCCTAAAAGTGCCCTGCTCCACTTTAGTTTCTGCGCATGCCAAATGTCGGTGAGGCTATTTATTGGATACGCAAAATAATAATAAAAAAAAAGCTCGCTTCCATTTCTTTAAAGACTCCTTCGTTGTTAACCAGCATGCGAGAGGGACTAATTTGAGAGGCAATTGCCTCGTTTCCGATCGAGGCTGTTCTTTGTCCCCGTTTTTGTGCTGGTACTAGTGAAATACTACACGGCGAATACCGTTGAGCGACGTGTGCAACAACGCATTGCGGTAATCTCCGTTTGAATACCCATTAGGCCGTGCCTTCCATATGGGACTTTCCGTTCCGTGTTACTCACGTTGCACCAGTTCGGCCCCGTGTTAGCCGACGTCACCCCGAACTTCTGCACGCTGCACGGTTTTAGTGAGTCATATCATATATATATAGCACCTTGCTATAGAGTAAGAATGAATGCATGAAAGCACGGCGTAAAGCTCGTTGTGTGTTAGCGGTCGCACGCCGTCTTTGTTCTGGCGGCGCGACGGCCGGTGTGCCGCGAATTCGTGGAGCGGCTTCTATTGCGTCCGTTGACGCCGCCGTCGTGAGTCACATTTTACTTAGCCGACACGGTTGTGTGAACGCGGAGCTGCGGTTGCGGCACCGTCTGACGTCAGCCACGTGTCGCCTAGCGCTCGCACTTGTTCCGCTTTCGTTCGCTTCGCGTTGTGCGCTCGAGGCGAGGGCTTGGGGACGGGGAAAAAAAAAAAAATGTTTCTCGCTTTCCTTTGAAGTGACTGACTCGACATCGGTTGAGCGCTGGGCGAACTCGTACTGCTGCTCTCCAGCTGCCTTATTTACGATGCGTATAGACACGCGTGTACGTACACTTGGGACCCGACCGGATGGTGGTCGAAAATAAACTTTCTCACGCACCGCTGCGCGTGATTATTGCTTCTTCTGCGCGCGCTCTTTTTTTTTTCCTGGTTGCGAGTTGGGCAAGAACGATATGTTGTGCTTGCCGTGGTAACGCGCCTGTCCTCTTTCGGTACTCGGTGTCATGGACGTATTCATGAGAATCGGGACGCCAAAAGCACTTGTTACCTACATATCGTCGTGGTTGATATGACGATGTATGTGTATACGTAATGGTTATAGTACGAAACTGACTACATTTGTTAGCGTTGTAGTGACTATAATATAGTACGTCGCAGCTTGCCGAAACAGGTCGTCGCAAAGAAGTATCGGCAGACGTCTGTCGCGAATCCCGGCTTTTTCTTTTTTTCTTTTCTTTTTACGTAGCGGCTGTGGTATTATGATGTTGATCATGAGGTAGCTGGTTCAATTAACAGGCGCGATGGTCGCGTTGCGATGAGGGTTGGATGTAAAAACGCTCGTGTACTGCGCTTTCTGTACGCCTTAAAGAACCTCATATGGCCAAATTATTCCAGAGCCCTCCGCTACGGCGTATCTCATAGTCCCTGTACTGTTTTGGAACGTGAAATTCCGCGGATCAATCAGTCAATCAATCGATCGATATCCCTCTGGAAACGAAATATTCTTCCCGCCGCATCTTTCACGAAACTTTGCGTTAGCGCTCTGTGAGCTCTTCATGAAAAACCTCTTGAAGTCTGCATAGTGTCGAAGAATCTCGACGAGTCTTTCTGTAAGGAGACGTATTCATGGCGTCCTATCTTGTGGCCCTCGGTCGTTTCATCATCGGTGACAGCAAGGCGCCTTGCCAGAAGAGACACCCGCGAGTCTTCACGAAGCGTGCATGCGCAGCTGTTTTGCTTGCGGGTGAAATGTAGACGCCGTTGTTGGTATGTTGCTATAGCAGCTTAAGCGTCAAGCTTTCGTCTATCTCGTTGAGAAACGGCGAGTCGTTGCTCCCTTCCTCAGCAGGTTGACAAACTTCGCGGAACGCGGCGGCAAATGAATGCAGCCACCATGCCTCCCCCGTCTGCTGTTTGACGCGAATGCTGCTTGACGCACTTGAGACTTAAGCATGCGCAGTACTTGACGGTTCTGTATAGGCTTTCGTTGTCGTGGACGCGTCGCGAATAAACACGCCGCGAGCTGTGCAGCGACGCGTCGCGCAAGTTTCGCTCTCCCTCGAGTTTTCGCGAGATCTGTCCTGACCGCGTGCTGAACCCTCTTGAAAGATTTACAAACGTTAACCCACATCTCGATTCTGGAGCTCTTGAATTGTGGTATACTCTGAAAACGGCCATTTTGCAAAAAGAAAAAAGTGCGCATCTGCACCAAGTATCATTTTGCGTATAGCTTTCAATAGTTGGGCAACTGCTCAACGTTTGACATGGTAACGTAGTGTTTTTTTTTTTTTTTTCCTTCTTTTTGTAGCTGGAGAATAAGAGCGTGTGAGTAAGAGTAACCGTGGTGTTGCGAAGTCCGTACAGCGGCATGTGAGCTATAATTTGGGCGGCGCGCGCACTCCATTACGCGCACTGGCTTGTCACGCTCATGCAGTGTCACCGCAGTGTGTACGTGCACGTATGCTGTGCGGACGCGACGAGCGGCGAAACGCCGCACCACGTTGTCCTCTCACGCCGGCGATGGGTGTCGAAAGAGGTGTGTCGCAGGGTTTCGAATACAGTTTCGCGGGTGTCGTCACGTCATAGCGTTGCCTCACATATTGCCTCAGCCTGTTTTCCTTCCTCTATAGAAGCACGCGAAGAAAAGAAGACAAATAAAAAAAGAAAGGGGCGAGGTGAGGGGGGGGGGGGGGGGGCACAGGTGTCCCTTGTGCAGCACAGCCATTATGAAGATGAAGCCCTAGCTGAACGTAGGTTCCGCGAGTTCCCGATCTCTGTGACGCATTTCATTACTGCTGCGCCCGCGTTTAGTAACCACCATCACATCTAATATTTTTGTTAAACGAAAATGGCGAATTGTTGTCGCCCACTTGCCTCCATCAGTGGCCCCTAGGTATAGTCTGAAGACGAGATGCGAGTCATTCTGGCGAGTCAGCGTCGTTTTCTTGCGCGAATCTTTTAACTCACTCTTCTCGCATCATACTGCCCGCTTTTAAGCCGCCGGAGACTGGTTCAAGAGTAGTTACATTGGTATTTCTTGCTTACTTTCTCTCTTTCATTAAGTACTATTTCACAATGCAAGTGCGTCAACCGTGAAACTCAGAAACTCGGCACACTTCCTGAAGAGTCAGTGTCGGTATTATCCCTTGGAGGGGAAGCTACACAGCCGGAAACGAGTTGGTTTCGTTCTGTTGATGTAGTTCTGCTGTTAAGATGGCCTATCTGGGCAGTGTTTGACCGGTCTTCCTGACTCTGTCTTCGCGCTGTCGCCGTATTTTCCTCTTGTATATCTTTTCTTATTCTGTTCGCTTTTCTCCTCGCCGGCTTGATATTTCATTCCCCCCCCCCCCCTTCTATTTTATTGTAATTCGCTTAGACAACGAGGGTAAAGATAGCAACGTCCGTCTGCTTTATAAGCAAACGAAATCAGCTAATCGGTGCGACATCGTTGCCTGCACAAGTCATTGTGTCAGACTTACGTCCCACATCATGCATAATATCATTGCTCGAGAAAGCGACATTGCACGTGTACAACGCGCTCGGTTGACGTTCAAGTTGACCACGAGGATTCCCGACGGCGTCTCGCCTTCAGGGGACCTCGACGTCCGCGTTGCGACCGTTTGACAGTGGATCATTTCCAAAATAGGTCGACGTTGCTCGCTCCCCCCCCCCCCCCCCCCCCCCTTCACGGTCTCCCGCACTCCACACAGTCACACACATACACGCGGGCGCGCCGTCGTTTGTTCCATATTTACCGGCACTCTCGGGTCTCCCTCGCTTCCTGCCGGCGAAAAAACGAAACGACCGCGTCCGCCCGCTCGCGCGGTTGTCATTATTGTGCCGATGATAAACGCGCTCCGCCGAGCGACCGCATGCCTGCGAGGTGACGCGGGCGAAGGCCGCCTCGGTTCCGTTCGGTTCGTTACGTGACAGGCGTGTGTAGTACGCGAGTGCCGGCGGCGCTGGGCTTCGCGCAAGCGTGCATGCTAGAGCGGTAGGCAGCCGGCAGTTCCCGTCCGTCGGCCACGCGACCGGGCGAGTGAGCGTACGTACGCCGTGCGTCCACGACGAGTTGGGGGGAGAAGACGTGCCGACGTCGTCGAGGGTGTTGGTGCGCGGCGGAGTAGCAGCAAGTGCGCTCTCCGTCGCCGCGCGTTCTTCGGAGGAGGGAAGAAGGAATCGGCAGCTGCCAGAGGCAGAAAGAGGGCCAGGAGTGTGGCAAGCCGTGACTCGGAAAGGCGCTCTCGCGCGCGGCGAAGTAGTAGTCTCGAGCGGCAGCGGCCCGCCGTCGAGTCAGCGGTAGCGTGCTCGTTGCCTCCATGTGTGTCGCGCCGTGCGCTTCGGCTCCAGCCGGCGACGGCGGCGGCGCGTCCGACGGGCGGCGGCAGCCCATGCCATCGCCGCAACACGACGGCGGTCAGCCTCGCCGTGCGGCGGCCGTCGACCTCTCCGAATCGTCGTCGCCGTCGAAGAAGAGCGAAGCCGGCAGGACCGCCGCGTCTTCCCCGGCGTTTAACGACGGGGTGTCGTGCGACGGTGGCGAGTGTGTCGACGCCGTCGGTGACAAGTGTGTGAAGTGCTGCGCGCAGCTGCAGAGCCGCCAGCTCGACGCCTGGCGCAGGAGCATGAGCCGCTTCGGCGTCGACCTGCGGAGGCTCCTCGTCCACATCGAGAAGGTAACGCGCGCGGCGGAAATCGACGGAGATTTGCTTACGCGCGTTTATCCTGGTCTCTCGCTTTCGCTCGTCAGATCATGCGCTGTGAGTGCAGCGTGGACTGCACGTTGTGCCTGGCAAAGCCTATAGGTGGAACGGGCGACGCACGAGAACTTTGCGCTTAGATAAATGTTCGCGTGCTGCTTCCGAGAAAGCAAGACCGACCCGCTGTGCTGTAGGTTAGTGGTTATGGCGTTGCACTGCAATATGCTCGAGGTCCCGGGTTCGATCCCAGCCGTGGCGGCCGCGTTTAGATTGGGCCGAAATGCAAAAGCGCTCGCGTGCTTTGGTTTAGGTGCACGTTAAAGAAATCCAGAGGGTCGAAATTAATCCGCTGTCCCCCATCACGGCGTGCCTCAAAATCAGATCGTTGTTTTGGCACGTAAAACCTCGGATGTTTTCCTTTTTCAGAGCGAGACGGGCATCAAGCATTCGTTCTCAGCGTATACAGGCTACAAGCAACCTAAATACGGTGAAGAAATACTCAAGCTAGCTCTGTAATGTACAATGCGGGTCATTGCGAGTAAATACAGGGCGTCACTTGTAAATGAACCCATGTCTTCTTTCACGGTCTCTTCTGTTTGTTCCTCTTTAGGACACGGGCGGCTGCTATGTGCTATGTTCGGCAGAATTCGAAATTGAATTCACAAATGCGTTGCTTGGAAATATATATGGTCCTATTTTCCAGCGCAGAACACGGAACACACAGACAACACGTGACAGAGCGCTGTCTTGTCTATTTGTCCGTCCTAGTTCTTTTCTGCGCTGCAAAATAGCACTCTGTCATACTAACTAGCCCAACAGCACATTCTATGAGTATTAATTATTTATTATACTTAGTTTCTTTTAATGGCTCGGTTTTCATTCTCTCTCTCTCTCTCTCTCTCTCTGTGTGTGTGTGTGTGTGTGTGTGTGTGTGTGTGTGTGTTGCTTTCATTTAGTTCATCTCGTTTAGCACCAGCTCCTGTTCCGGTAACCGAGTCAGAATACAGTTAAGGAACGTTTGCGACCGGCCACCACATGTTCGTGCAGAGGTTATTGTAATTTTCCAACATGCGTATACACCAAACCATGAGCGACAAGCTGACCGCTATTCTCGCTCATGACACGTCAGCCGACTCCACCATGCGGCTAGAATTAACGTTGTTCAGCGCCTTTCTACTTTAATTGTTGGCATCCGCCACCTTCAAAGTCTAACACGCATTGTTCACAGCGTTACTTACTCTAATGCAACGTAGAAACCCACCTGTGAAGGTGAAGCAAGCTCGCGTTGTTCAAAGCCTAACCTAGCGCCACCGCTCGCAGGAGCGAGAAAATGATCGTTTCAATAGCTCGCCATTTCGAATACAACGGCGCGGCGCAGTTGGCGAAAACAAAGCAAATTCTCATACATTTGCTGGTAACTTCGGCGCCTCTTCGCGAGAAATTCCCATGAACGTCACTAAGCTGTAGTCGGCTCCTGACTTACTGAGCGGCGAACATCAAAAGCTTTCTATGTATTTCTAGAATGAGACCGTAAACACGTATACGGTTGTTGCGATAAAAAAAAAAAAAAGGCAGTCATAAATATCGCGAGAAAGAACCGAGAGGAGGGAGATGATATGTGCGCTTGCAACTTCATGATTACGATGCCGACGCGACGCATGCGCGCTCGTAAACATTGCCTTCGGGCACCAGTGGCTGGAGTTTCCTCTTTATGCTGCCTTCGTTTAGCCGCTTCGTCTTTCTTTTCTTCCTTTCATCTTATGACTACTGCCGGCCGCGTTCTTGGCAAGGCCAAAGCGCGGAGAGACAGAACGTAACTGACGGCCGGCCTTGAGCGTTCTCTGCGAGAAGGAAGGTGGCCGGCGAGTGCCTTTGGACTCGTTTTTTTTTCCCAAGGTTGCCCGTATTCTTGAGCTGGTCTGTAGACAGGCGCAGAAACCGTACGTCGTTTTGGTCATTGCATGGAGAGTTTTAGATTAGGGGGACGCAGGCGTTGGGGCGCCCTAGTCTAAAACCTCTCTATTATCTCTGCTGGCGTGCAATGTGGATTTCGATTGTCCGGCGAGACTGCTATAAAACGTCTCAGATGTCTCAGCTGTCGCCGAGCTGCATCCTGAATAAGTTGCGACTCCTTGGTTATATATAGGAGCGCTGAACTTCTCGTCGGAAATGCCGCGCCTATTTCGGCAGATAATTTTGGTTTATTCGCAGTATTTCCGTGACCCTTATTCTCTGGCTCTGTCTCACTTTCGTAAACCAGAGGTGAATGTAATTTGAATTAAATTCTTGGGACTAAAATGCCTAAACAGCGATCCGGTTATGAGGTGCACGCTGTTTAGTGGGGCACTCCGAAACAATTTTGACCACCTGGGCCGGGTTCTCCAACGTGCGCCTAAATCTATATAAGCACACCAGCGACGTTGCAATTCGCCCCCATCGAAATGCGGCCGCCGTGCCCGGTATCGAAACCGCGAATCCCAGTTTATAACAGCACAATGTCGTAGCCACATAAAGCTAACGCGACGAGTGGGATAAATGTTGCGTATTTCTTGTTCGCGTTTTTACAATTGCACTTAATTGCGTAAGCAGTATTTTCCCAGCTTTGCGTGGTGTGCATCGAAGCGGTACCGGATTGCTCGGAGGTGCGGAAGTCTCTTACAAGAGTTAATAAAGACGCCGACGCTTCTAGGGGTTCCGACGGGGAACTTTTATGGTTTCTATGTGAAGCACCGGGCCATTCCCTCGTCGTGTGTATGTAGCAATAGTTCTGGGAAAACAGGTATGCGCAACATATAACGCTAATCGGCGACAAAAGGACATCTTGCGTGTGCTATAGCTGCCAGCTGTATGAAACACGAACGTGTGATCGTGTTGTTCGCGTAGCCAGTGCTGTACGGTGTGCCTTGGGCACCGTGTCCAAGGCAGGACACAGACTGACATGGCGCGCTTGTCCCCAATGCATTGAAGCTGTTGCGGCCGCGAGTCAGAAGGTGGAAAATCAGCTGTCGCATTTGTTGTCGGCAAGTGCGGCCCGCGACGCTCCAAGGTGGCGACGCGAGCCGCGCAGTAAAGTCTGACGGTCGCAGCACACGGCAAGGTTGTGACCTCAGGCCGTCTTGACTGCATAGGAACGTTACACGTATGTAGGTGCTGCAGAACATAATAGCTAAGTGAGTTTTTCTACCATGAAATAAACTGTGGCTGTTGCGCAGAAGACAGCATATACTATGAAGGTAATACGGGCCATATTTTTGCAAGGACTGCGTTCTTTCGATTCTGTTCTATTCATTTCTAATCACCCGTCGCAATCGGTGACCGATACCTGCGATAACAAAGGCGTGGCTTCACGCTAACCAATGATTGTCAAAGATGATACAAACCGAGAACACTCTTTACATAGTAAATGATGCCAAAATAACCTTCTAGGGCAGCGTATACTTCAAGCACAGTGTTCATTTCTAGCACAGTTAGGCCTCATGCATATTCTATTTTGTTGTAGCGCAAGCTAGACGACAGGGACCAGCTACAGCTTCGGACAGTGGGCTGGGCCAGAAGGGTCGCCGAAGCACAAATGTGCCCGGCCATCTGGAGGGGCCCGAGGGCCCATCGTCGTCCTGCTTCCTTTTATCCTCTCTCTCTCCCCCCCCCCCCCTCACACGATTCTCTCGTGAATAATTATAGTTTATCCACCCACCACCCACAGAAAGGCACATTTGACACACACACAGCGCCGTGTGTGTGTCAAATGTGCCTTTCTGTGGTCCCTGTCGTCCAGCTTGCGCTACAACAAATACAACACAGAACTGTGTGTGTGTGTGTGTCAAATGTGCCTTTCTGTTGTGCCTGTGCTCCTGCTTGCGCCACAACAAAATAGATGTCATACCGACAAGCCCCTGTATAGCTATACCCTCATCGACCTCATGCATAGTTTCGTCAGCACTTTGCTCGTGCCTTCTGGGAGTTCTCGTATATATCGTTGCGTACTCGCGTGTGGCGGAGATCGAGAGTGTGGCGGCCGTAGCTCACACGTGGAGCGACACCCAAGTCGCGCGCGTATCTCCTTCGCTTTCCCTCCGTCCGCGATCTGCTTCTCTTTCCCGTCGCGTCGAATGCGTCATCGCGTTCCGCGCAGTTAAGCCCGCGGCCTGGTCCGAATCGCCGCCAACACCACCCATAGGGAGAGGTGCCAGGAGCAACATACATCCTCGTCGCCGGGTAAACAGTGTCCGCGGGGGTGGGGGTTTCCTCCCCGACGTCGTAACGGCTCGGCGCGAACGAAACGAAATAAGTGCACCGAGAAGCGTTCGGAACGCGCAGCGGTCGCGGGAGGAACGTGTCGGTGGAGGGTTGGAGATAAAACGGAGTGCAGGCGGCGAAGCTCATCTTTTCGCACCGTCTGGGCTCTGCTCGGGGAAATGGCCTTATCTCCGCGGCTAACGAAAGCCGGCGGCTGGATGTTGTGCCGCATCAGCCGTTTGGTTTCTTTGCTTTGTTTATTTATCGCCATTTTTCATGTTTCGGTTGGCCTCCGGCCGCTAGACGCTTCCCCTGTTCTCAACATTTTCGTGTTCTTTTTTGTCCCCCTCACTCTCTCTCTCTCTCCCTCTCTCAGACAGTCGTCGGTCACATCTTGGCTCATTGCGTCCCAGTGCTCCGCCGTAGACGTTATAGGTGGTGGTTTCTTTTATTTATCGTTCTCTTTTTCCCGCTGGCGGTTTGATGGCTGTGTTTCTGGCATTGTGAAAGCTGGAGCAGAAGGCTTTATCGTTCCCTGAAGTGCTGCGAGCAGCACTGGCGGAAGAATACGCTGAACAGGGTGTGCTTTTTGTGTGTGTGTGTGTGTGTGTGTGTGTGTGTGTGTGTGTGTGTGTGTGTGTGTGTGTGTGTGTGTGTGTGTGTGTGTGTGTGTGTGTGTGTGTGTGTGTGTGTGTGTGTGTGTGTGTGTGTGTGTCGCATCCCGATTACGCAAGCAGGTAATATTCGCTTATCGCATGCCGAGAGCACCCGCAGGGATATTGCCGACGATTTTGTATTTGCTCAATTACGATAGGTCGGCCTATCAGTCAAAGATTATTGGCTTCTGTCTCGACTGTGCATGGCAAAAATATAAGGGATCGAGGCGTCACGTTTTACGTGAACCACGTATCGGTTGTGACAAATTAAGCTTACCTTTTCACTGCTTGCGCGTCGTCGAGCTTTTGCTTACTGAACCACTCCTTAGGCAATTTTGTAATATTGAAAGTAACAAATAAGGAACAAGATACGAATAGGCATGTACAGTTCGTGGACTGATTTGCTGTGTAATAGGGATGATTTGAAACCTTTATATGTACTCATAGTCGCTTTCGTTTTACGGTGGGTGAGCAGGTGGCCAGTGAGTGTTTTTGTGTTTGTGTTCGATAACCGGGGGTTGGCCGTACACTCTGTAGGTAAGGGCAAACTTACAGCCTTGCTTTAGTATGATGATCAGCGGTGTAACTTGATAGGAAATAGTGAGGTCCCAGGATAGTTTTCACTTCCTAGGGTTCTTGTCCGAGTACACGAGCGTGTTTTGCATTCGGCCCCCATCGAAAGGAGGCGGCCGCTGCCGGAAATCGAACTCGTGATTTCACACTCGGACACCGCGGCAGGTAGATATAGCGTAATAATACTGCCTACTCCGTGAGTGGCAGTATCGCAGACCGTGCCGAACGCCTCTACAATTTACATGTAGTGATAAACACTGGACATTGAAGGCAACCGTGCACGTGCTGTATTGTTTCCATTAAGTAAATCTGTGTTGTTTAGCTGTACCCGTGTGGCTGAGGACGCGCGTCCGCTTGCAAAATGCGGTGCAAGATCGCATGTTATAGGCTAGAAAATTCAGCGCACTCTACCGGGGACTCACCAGCGACATATACTCGGCCTTGATCGGAGTGAACCAGACCTAAAGCGGGGTCCCGTAGCCGCAAAGCCAAAGCGGCGCTACGATTACTTGTTATGCTCGCTGACGCATAAGGCAGAAAGCAGCGGCACTGGAATACAGTGACGAGCACACAATGGGACTAACAGTGAGAATAAAAAAACGTCCGCTACCAATGACAGACGTGAAAATAGTTATTTTGTTCCCCCGAAGGTTGAAATCTAGACGCAGGGGCTTTTAGCAATCGGGTTGCGCCTTGTTTATCGATGCTCATGATGTGCTCGAAGCGGAGAGCTGCGAATTTCTCTTTAGTATAGCTGACCTCGATGACCAGTCCGTATTTCGTTACTTGTGAGCCGTTCCAAGTTGCCTGATTTGGAAACGTTGCGTACCGTTGCTATCGCAATTCGAAGCCGTTTGCAGCGAAGCGCTCAGACAACACGCCGCCTCCCGTTCATTCCCCCCCCCCCCCCCCCCCCCATCCTTTTTCTTTTGCTTTCTTTCTTTTATTTGTTTGATTGCTATCCTGGCTTCTTTTTCTCCGCTTCCACGTTGACTTCTTCGCGCCGGTAATAGTAATTTCCGAAGCCGGCCCCGAGTCGCTCCGCTGATCCGTGGCAAAAAGGCGAAGTCCACGAGGAGAGAAAGAGAGATGGTCTGCGCTTCTTCCGTATACCCTCGCTTGGCCAGCTCTCGCATAACGGAAGACGAAGCATCCCGCTCGAGAGAGCGCGGCGAGCAGTCACGGCCGGTTTGCGGGGGACAGCGGCCTGCTTTATGCACGCCGTGGCCTGGAGTTTGGCGCCGGCGCGCCGGCGCAACCTTACGCGCCCGATGTGCTGCGCGACGCCGGAGGCCCTCGTGTGCATCTGTGGCGTTCTCGCAGACCACCGCCGCCGCCAAGGGCTCTTGTAAACCAGACCACCCGGGGCTGCGTGTCCCGCCTCGCACTCTCCATCACGGGGCTTGCAGAGCGAAAGGCTCTCGCCCCCTATCGCTTTTTCACGGGACACTAAGCCGCAGCACCCTGGGCGCCCGCCTGTCTGCTGCCTCTGCGTCTTTCTTGCGAACCCGAAAGGCAAAGTGGGTCCTAATTCCAACTGGTATACTCGCTGCGTGCAGTCGAGACTTAACGATGGTTGGCGCGCGAACGTAATGCACCTCTTTCCGAAAAACGTGTCAGGACAGCGTTTGGGGCTTTCCGAGTGATGGAAAAAAAAAAAAAAAGAGGTTATACTCACCAGATAGTGTATCGGGTCGAGCAGATTGGATTGAAGGGCGTGAACTGTTTTATCTTAATAAAAAAGCGTGCTCCTTTCCCGTGTAGATCGAAGTATCTTTTGGTACAGGCAATTTTTGTCCTTTCGTCTGAAAGCTGCTCTACGCTTTCGCTTGTGATAGCTTTGTTCGTTAGCTCATTAGTTGTCTCCGGGGAATGGTTTTAACTTAGCAACTTCCTGTCCCTTTCGCACCCGCTGATTTGATTTAGCGCTTGGACGATGCCATTCACTGAGGCTCTCTCTCTCTCCATTTCTTCTTCTTTCATTTCTTTCCTTAATTGCTTCCAACGTACGCCACATTTGCTGGACTGCAAGGGCGGAGGTGACGAAACAGACACGATGAACGACCGCCGTTGCTATAGCGGCCACGTCTGTACACGTCGTATAATGTGCCTCCGTGCTCGCCATATACCGCCTTGTCCGCGAATCACGAAGAACGCGTTAACTCAAAGGGCGTGTTCGGTTCCATTGAGAATTGATGAGTGCTCTGGGCTTCTTTTTTGTTGCTTCCTTCTCTTCCTTGCGTTCGTTCGTGCATTTTGCTGTCTCCCTGGCTCAGATTTGACGGCGGCCCCGAGACCGACGCGGTAAAAGAGCGCGCAGTACACCGCGGCGCTCGCTTGTGTGGCAGAGCTTGCATTCTTTCTGGCGTGACCTGTTTCCTGCACTTTTCGTTCTTTTTGTTTTCCCTCCTTGCGCCCACTCTCTCACTCACGCCGACCGCGAAGCTATGCAGCCTTGCTTCTGGAATTCCACACACCGCGCGCGCCTAGCAGTATACTGCATGCAGACTTTCATTAACCTGACCTTCGTGTATACGACACCTATAGTGCTCGTGTATGTACGAAAATTGGCTGACATTTCTGTTCTTGGCGATGGCCCGTAATCTGCCCGCCTAACTTGGCTGCTTCACAGCAACACTTTGGCTGTATACCACACGTCGTTGCGGTGAGCTGAGAACTAATCCTGATCAGCTAGATTACCTTAACGTGTACCCGGAGAAAAGGAAAAAATAAAAGGCAAATTGGGTGCGTGTTTAGTTGGCACAGAAAGGCAACATTGTGGTGGTGCTGCTGTTGGTTTAGAAGCCGTGCTGACAAAAACGAACACAGAATCACGCATGCAAATTATTCCAAAGTGACGCTTAGTTGGTTCCACCGTATACAAGCGCTGAAGGATGTAGCGCGAAAGTAGTAAAGTTAAATATCACTAAAACAGGCTACAGCTAGCTCCTCCGACAGGGAGAGGAGGAGGAGGAGAGAAAGAGATAAGGCAGAGATGTTAACCAGAAATGCGTCTGGTTGGCTACCCTACTCTGGGGGACGGGAAAGAGAGAATAGAAAGATGAAATAGAGAGAGGAAGGGGGGGGGGGGGGGGCAGGAAGGACGCGGTGAGCTTTAGCACGCACGCGGAGGGCCTGAGCAATTCAAAGGTGTTCACATAGGCCAGTCGCCCTCAAGAAAGACAACATTGCCTTCACAGCTTTGTGGGCCAACCAGCGATGGAGACGGTCTTCAAGGAGCACCTGCACGGACAACGGCCGATCGTCCAGTCGTCGCAATGCGAAATGTCTACTCGAGTACATGGACTGATCGATCACAGCTCAATGCTTTCGCATTCGCTCGATACGAAACGGCATTTTCCAGTGACACAGGTTTACGTACAGTACAATAAAGGCACGCAGATTCACTTTTATATCGCTTCAACATTGCGTACAGGTTTTTATTGCACTGAAGGGGAAGTATTCGGATCGTTGTACGCGTTGCCGCGTAACTTTCGTGGAACGGTCTCGCCTGCTTCGGCTACGTTAACATTTCAGCCGGCACGACACCTAGTTGGCCCTGCTGCTTGCGCGAGTTCAGCACTTCGAGCAAATACTCAATTGGGGGCTCAGAAACCTCTAACACAGTCACATTTCTCTGAATTGGCGCAGAAAGGAGTAATATGCAGGTTTGGTTATTCAAAGAAGCCCGGCAGAGCACGGCAAAAATAAACGTATTAGGAAGATCCTTTAGTTAGATGGTTGTCGATCCGAATTCTCCTCGTCACGTGACGCGCTACTGGCTGGCAGTTGATCAGAAAGCAATGGCGTCGTTCGCTTTTACTTCAAAAAAAGAAAAACGATGACAGGCGACAAACTGCGGCACCGCCTCGTGTAAATTTCAACGTGGGAAACAAGCTTTAATCGAAAAGGAGTAGAGCATATGTGCCTCGTTTGAACCGAGTGAATTGTGCGAAGTCCAACGGAAACGCGTGCGCTCTGGCATGCCGCCTCTTTGCTCTGCGTTTCTATCGTGCTCCGCCAGATGCGATGATAGTGGCAGCAGCGTTCTGCTGCTGCGCGCGAGGTTGCGGTCTTGATTGCCAGCCGCTGAAGCCGCATATATGGTATAGGCGATAGATATAGGAGAGAGAGATCGTATGCTTATATTTTAGGTGCGTGTTAAACATCAGGGGGTCAAAGTTAAACCGGATCTATATACGGTGTCACCTATAGCTCGTGTTTTGCTTTGGGAAGTTTAAACCCCGCAAATTGTCCTCTATTTCCAACGCATTCCCTTCCGGGCGTGGGTATAATCGGCTAAACTCGTAATTTTCGACTGCCCGCGCCGGTTTGTCCGCCAACGCAAAACGGCAACGCGACGCCTGATACGGCGCCGTCCCTCTTCCGTAAACAGCGTCGCTTGCTGCTGCAAAGTTGCTTCGCTGCTGTGCCTTCGAAGCTTCTTTTCCATCGAGAGGTCGCCAATCCGTGAAACCGAACGGGTTGAGAGCGCGCGCGCGCCCGCGGGAAAGTCGCGCGCGCCTTGTCTTTCCAATACGCAACTGCGTGACCGGCCTGCGCAACACGACTGCGGCAATTTATCTCCGTGAGAATATGCTCGAGAATGCGATCCCCCCGCGCCTACGCGTTTATGGGCCCCTTGCGTGGAAGCAAAGGACGAGCGGGCGCGGGCATTGAGTGCACCGCGCTGTGCGTTCCGCGTTGCCTGCGGAAAACGCCGCCTTCCTGCAGCGAACATGCTTCTGCCCGATAACGAAGCTCCGTGGAAATTCGTGGGCGAACCAGAGCCGGTGGTGGTGCCGTCGAACTTAATTCCTTGCCGGCGCGCTCGCCCACACGGCGTTCCTTTGTGCGAAGGCAGTCCACAGCGAGCGTGTGCGAGCATACTTTACCAAGTTTCTCGAAGTTCAGTGCACTCCCTCCGGCTGACAGCTGATTAGAGTGCGCGCAGGAATTTTCATAACAGGCCCGCGCGGACCGCGGTTTCAGATCTGCGCTATATATGGATTCTTGTGCGGCCTGGTTCGGGTGGATTGCAATGCTCCCGCGTGCCGACGTGATGCGAGAGCGTCTTAGTCGCCACGTGTGACCGCGGTTGCTCAACCTTTCGATGACAAATGTGTGTCCGCTCTGAGAAAATATTGTTTCTCGTGGAGTTTGCGTGCGAGTCGGTGCGTAAAAATGTGTTTCCGTGCAATGCCGTTTTACACCCGGCCACAAAATATTACGGGCCATGAAATATGAGGAAAACTTTTGTGGCCGGCTGTACTTGCACTGCACGTAAGCTCATTTACTGTCTTTTCTCCGATGGTGTCTCACATTAACCGTCGGTACCATGCAACGACCATGCTTCCTGTACTCGATGCTCACATCTCTCTCTCGGCTGGCACAAACAACGCAGCGGCGGCACGACTCTACCTCAGCCCACTTGCCACCTTGTTCGAGTTTTGCTCGGCGCGAACAGCATGTCTGCACGTTGAGCAAGTCCATAACCGAGTATGTTTCTCCGCTCATATTTCATCCGGGGTCGCGCGCGAAGGTGCCCTCGCGACCCTGCGCTCGTGCATGCAACGGTGTTCCGGTCACCAAAGGTCAAAGTTACCGACACCCTCGCGGCATCTTTTTCAAATTACTGTGCACTCGCGGGTGGCAGATCGGCGCACAGATGCTTTTTTTAATCGGGCGCTTTCATCCACGCCGCCGCCGTCGTCATCGGTGAGCTTTTTTTTTTTTTTTTTTTTGTGAGAACTTGTTCCGTGAAATGTTGGGCCACACGCAACTACATACTGACAGACGATTGGCTTCCAGCCAGCGACTGCACCTGACTGACACTGCAGGGTCTGCGTGTGGGCGAAGAGCAGGTTGTACTCCGTCTCACCGAAACCGTGCGCTGTTGTGCAAACTGAAGCTGGCGGAAGTGGAGTAGCGGCCGATTGATTGATTGATTGATTGATTGATTGATTGATTGATTGATTGATTTGAAATACTCTCAACAAGTACAGTATGTCGCCGGCTTCTCCACAGCGTTACATTTTAATGGGTGAAGGAATATGATAGGTGAGCGCAGTTCACACCCATACGCGAAGCTCTGATTTGCAGTTTAAGAAATTTAAAAAAAATGTGGAGGGGGGATACAAAAATATATATATCGCATTCCTCGTAGTCTGACGTGTAGGCTATATAGAAAAGTCTCATATGTTCACCAGTATTTCACCTGCACTTCATAGTCACTTTAAGCAAGAGAAAATACATTAAAAAAAAAGCTTTCGCACAGTTTTGCAATACCACACGAAAAATACATAAAGCTCTCCGAATGCGAGAGCTGTTGCTGATTGTTGGCCAGCTGCTTTGCGTTTGCCATTTTCCATTGTCGGAAATACTGTGGCCAAGTTTCGGACGAATCGTGGCGTCTCGTTACGCATGGGTTTCGCAGTTGTTTAGAGCACGTAAGGCTTGGTGCACATAAGGTTTTGTGCACATGGCGTTGAACGGCTTTAGCGGAATACTTAAAGGTTTGGTTTGGTCTATTGCAGTCTATTGCAATTTCAGTCTATTGGAGCAAGATGTGTTCTGGGGAAGTATGATCGATATTAAAGTTCTAGAGACGTACATTAAAAGAAACCTAAAGTGGCAATCTTTAAAAGGGCGAAGATGTAATCTTAGACCTTAATTTTTTTATTCAATTTATAACAAGCAAACAGGAATAAATGCTTCAGATTGTCTACAGCCGACGCATTATGAGTCCTCCCGTTTGGGTCACAAATTTAAAGTTCGGCCATACACTCCCAGGACTGATCTGTTCAAAAATTCCTTTTTCCCCACATTCGAATGGAATTTGTTACCACCAGATTTGGTTGGCCGCAAGACTGCTGATTTATTTCATATTTTGTGCCCCCCGCAATAATGCCAACAAAGGCACTGTGGGTAAAAGGCGCTGTGGGGGGGGGGGGGGGGGGGTTCAGGATGGTTACACCCCAGGAGAAGTGGGGGTAGCGAGTTGCCAAAAAGGCCTACCTGGAGGGTAGTATAGAGTAGTCGGGCGATACCTAGGCGATGAAACGGAACAATGGCACTATGAGGGTGCCCTTCTGGTGCGATGCCTTCACATAATTCCTTCTACAAATGTTGGCCGCTTCAAGCATTAGGACGGAAAAAGTAAATTCCCATGGTCATATGTGATGTCAGCGTTAAAGATTAGTTCTAATTGTTCATTAGCTCACACGCTGCATGGTGAAAATTAAGCTTGCGCCATGGCTATTGTTTTTCTTTTCGCTTTATTTGCTTGGCTGCTTGGGAACTTCTTTTTTTTTACCTTGCATTACTTGAGCTCTGTCTTGCAGTTAAAGACTGTTCAAATTTGATGCTTATACATAGGTTCGCTTCGTTGGCGTGTCAGGCGCCTCCGGGAAGAAACTCGACGACCAGGGCACATATGGCCGAGTCTCTCATCGAGTCTATCGGCGCGAAATTAATCGATTTGCTTTCGACCTAATCGAGTGATGCATTAGAAGGCGATTAGCCCTACCGGCGATTAATCATCCTTCCGCGGCTGCGCTCCTGCCGCCGATACCGGGGGGCGTTGGACGAAAGCCCACTCCTTCCAAATTTATTTGAAATCGGCTCAAGTGCCATAGGCGTCGAAAGCTGAGCTTCGAGTGGATGTATTTCAATCGGCACACAATTAGCGAACGTTCATTAACTTCTGCATCGTTATTCTTGCTTCGTCGCTGCCTTACCTGTAGAACAGCACAACATTGTTGAAGCGCTGGTCCACGTACCACACAAAGCATCGCCTGTGTACACGACAGCGCTTACGCTCTATGTACTACATCTATATTGTATGTGTACGAACATGGAATGTTTGTTGCTCAATAACGTGTTCGAAACGAGATAAAAGAATGAAGGATAGGTTGTGTGGGCACGTGCAACTGACTGGCGAGCAGTTGACTATATAGCGCGCAAGCGTCATCCAATATGATAGCGAATGAAGCGATAACGAGCCGATATGGAGGTATACTCGTAAATCACGAGCTGCGGTTACGCAATAGACGTTATGCGAATATCGTTGCTGGGATTTCACAAACGGTGGGCCCGCGACGTGGCGACATACGTTCATAATGAGCGGTTCGAGCGCGGATGAAATATGAGCCTGTGTACGCCGTGTAATTGCGATTACATGCAAGTGGCCTGCGCGGTAGGGGGGCGGGTCCGGTTCTGGGACCCGAGGCGAATGCCGAACGGCGTTGCGGCGCTGGAAGCGTGCGGGACGCTATGCTAGAGCATACCGACATAAGCCGCGCCTCGTAGGCAGACTTCTCAATGAGAGCGTAAGGAAAACTTATCGTTGCCGTCAGCGCAAAGTATCGATACTCGCCCGCTTATCATCTTCGGGCTGCAGCTCAGCGACTATGGTGTTCCGCCGATCAACCGGGGGTCATGGGTTCGACTCTGTGCCGCATACCGACGACGGCGGGCTGGTACAGCGTATTTTGCTCTTCCGGCAAATGCCTGTTAAGAGTTTAGTATACGATGTAACGTCTGCAGCGCTTCTTCTACGACAGAGACTGGTCGCCATGACTTGTTATACAGATGTAGTAATGATTCATTAGTCGGAAGGGGTACGGAGGCAGGTCCACTCTCGCCCACATCTCGTGGGAATGCGAATCTCGCCCCCCCCCCCCCTCCCAAAAAGAAGAAAAATAAAAATAACGAACCGACCTTGCCGGGAAAAATCTTTCAACGGAAGCAGTGGGAGACGCGTCTCACCGGCGAGGACCGAGGGGCGCAACAGGAACTCACCCTTACCCTCAGCCCCAGACTGAGGGTGAGGGTACTTTAATATATATATATATATATATATATATATATATATATATTTGTGCGGCAAACCTTCATTCCAAATTTATGCTGTTGAGCGTTTGGATGCTAATTATGTTTCTCCTCAATGTGTACGACCCGTGACTATAATTAGGCTACGTTAAAAAAAATACCTACGGGTGGTCAAAATTTGATTGGGGTCCTCCAATGCGGCATTCGGTAGCGCACTATGTCCTGCATTCGGTTGAGAGATTGTTTGAATCACAGAAAGCCTTATGCCGTTTTAACGGAAGTCTGATGAAACTTGAAAAGACATTTACGCAGGTTGAGTGTGAAGAGCGAGTAACAAAACTACTTAGGTAACTTTCAAGCGTTGCAAGAATGGCCGTTTTTCCGATGCACGAGTCTATATGACTGAGTGTATATCGGCGTGAGCACCAACCACGCGTATAATGACGCAGCACGAAGTGCGCCGCATAGGGCACGTATTGCGTACACTGTGAACGCTAATCGATATGTAATGCTCAAAATCATATTGCACACTCATGGGAAAGAAGGCTGCGTTCCATTGATTTCCTGCCCCTAAAATATGACCGCTCGGGGAGTTGAGTTCCTGGAACAGACAGATTGCATCACATAGCTAGCGCTCAGCGGTTTTAAATTTCTCTTTATTTTTGCCAGTGCATATTTGGTTTGTGACTTTAAATGTTGTAGCGCGTAGCATGGCGTTGCTGTGTGAATTTTTCTCGCTTTATTTTTAACGCGATAGCGTTAAGGGCTCCGTGTCGCGGAAAATCCGGCGTCGGTGTCGGCGCCGGCGTCGGTGTCAGCTTTGCGCCCGTCCCCAGCCACGCAGGCCCTCCAAATATATTTAGGAATGCCACACCATTCTATCATTAATGTTGCTCATACCTTGTCTTGCGTTCTTGGCAAAGCTATTCCTCGGAATTTTGAGAATTACAATCCACAAAAAAATGTCATGAAGCAAAACACCCACAGCGGATGCCTTTTATGTTAAATCTTCTCAGACTGAAATATTAAAAGTGCGAAACAAAAACGGCAACCTGAAAATTATGCAATTCTTTGGGCGCGGCTGTGCATTATCTCCGGGATCGCCCCACGCAAGAGGCCGCGTTTCTACCAGAAAGCTTGCCTTCGTGCATAGCGTTCGCCGCCAGTGTTTCCCGGTAACCATTACGGTTAGCGTGAGAAGCAGTCGGGGATCTTTGAAATGCTATCGCGTTCCACTCTTAAAAGCGAAGCTTAAGCGTCCTTCCATTTTTTTTATTTGTTTCTTCTATCGCCTTCTATTCCATTTAGCCATTTCCCCAGCACAGAGTATCCAGCCGGTACTTACATTGGCTAGCCTCCCTTTCTTTCTTTCCCTTTTCTCTCTCTCTCCCTGGTATCTGCTTTCTCTGACGAAGAGAACATTCAACATTTAATGTACGTGGTCGCTTTCAGAAACACGCGTAGCCGCAATGTCGCACACTGTATTACGTATCGTGTCGCCTCTCCGCTTGCGTATACGCAAAACTAATAACGTGAAATATAAAGCGCCGGTACTATCTGCCGAAAATGCTGACCCCTCATCTGAGCCTTTCGTGCAATGCCATGCTCGCCTCCGTAGCGAAGTTGAACATGCTTCTCGCTTCAAAAGTTTCTCCGGGTGTGTTTACTAAAGTGCAATAGATGCCGCGTGCGTCGTGATTTCTTCCGAAGCAAAGGCGGGCGCGCTTTCGCTGCGTTTTATCGGAAACAAAGAAAGTTTCGAAACGCGGGCGCGGCTCGCTGACGCAGCTGCGCTGCCCAACGGGCTGTGGTGATCGCCTTTTCGCAACCTCGCTTCGAATATATAGAGATTGCGACACTCCGCTACCGGCCGGTGTTGTGCAATACAACGTGTCGAGGCGGTGTTTCTTGTTTTTGCGTAAGTTTTCAGTTTCCCTTCTCTCGTTTTCAATGTTTTTTTGCATAAGCAGAATATGGCAGTGGTGAGCAGTGGTGCCGGTGGCGAGAACTTGTGATGCAATACATCTGCATCTCGCGTCTACTTAAGACTGTCGAGATGCTGTTTTGTTTTTAAAGAAGCGTTGCTTATGCCACGATATTCTTTCACACTTTATTCGCAACGGCGCTTAACAAATGATGAGCTTGAAAGACACCGATGCGCTGTTCTCTATAGGTGCTGCCGAGAACAGAATAATTTCAATAGGCACTTTGACTAAGAGTAAGGCGACGATCCATCGGGGAGGTAGAGATCGGAGTCGATCACGCCTGTGTCTCAAGGCAGCCTTCTTTTGAGAAGGAAGCTGACTGTAAGACGGATCGAAGCGCTTTCAGATACCGAGCCATGACTTAACCATTGTATATTGTTTATGTTGGCTTTCTGCTTCATCATTTAGCACAGTGCAACACAGACACAGCCTATACCCATAAATCAATGCATGCCTTCCGAAGAGCTCGTGGGAATCTAAGAAAGTACGTTCTCTTTTGGCTCCGCTGCTTGCAACAGAAAGTGAGATAGGCATCAAGGAGAAATGCCTTAACAGTGGAAATGCGCCGAAGTCAAGTTGATCAACAGTCCCGGTGTCGAAAACTTAAGATCCTTTACGAGGGACGCGAGGCCAGCACCGCCTCTCATGCACTTGCCGCAAACACGCTCGGCTCAAGCGCTCGCTGCATGCGAACGGTCGTGTATCCTTGTATTCGTCGCATTACCGCTCCAGCGGATCGAGCACTCCACGGCAGGCGCAATTACGAGGACGCGGCGAGTAGATAAAAGGGTCGCAAAGCAAGAGACTCGCTCCTCGCCTTAGAAAAGTGGCTGCTCCACTGTTGGAACTTGTTGGACACGATAAAAGTGTTAGTACCATGCACTATCGCAAATACGTGGAATACCACGGGGAATTGCGCCATGTACATCTTGCTTAGACACTTCCACGGCACACGATGCCAGCCACAGACTCGAGGCGCAAGGACATATGCTATGCGGACTGTTGCGCGCGTCGCTATGAAGAGCACTGGCTGCCGCTGTACATACGTATATTTTGGGGCTGATGCTCACGTGTCCTGGCGAGTCCAGAGGGTATGGCCAGGCCCAAGGAAACTTACGTTAGAAATGTCTGTACTTCAGCCTACCGCCGTTGATACATCTCCGACAAGAAGCTTCGGGACAGCGTGTTCCGAAGAAGTGGTTCCACGTTTACGAAGCAGCGCGCGTGATGAGTTGGAGTAATCATCGGCGAGAACGAGGCAGGACGATGCCCGCCGACCCCACGTGCGCGACCGCCCACCGGAGGCGCCGTCGAGGTGCTGCCGGTTTTTTTTCGTGGCCGGGGGGTCGCCGGTGGGAGGTATAACCCCGCAGTGCAGGCCACTTGCCTCGAGTCACGAAGCCGGAGGAATAGGAGATTTGTGGTCATTACGCACTTAGACACGCCTCCTTTAACGGCGTCGATTTTGTGCTCGTTGTGGGCCTGCTCCTATCGGCGTCGTTTCTATCCCGAGTTGGTCGTCGTGATATCCTCCTTGTGGCGATTTGAAGGCTATAATGCTGCTGCGTCAACCTGCTTGTGCCTTCCGGCGGTTTCTCTTAGCTGTAGCTTAGTTGGTTTTTTTTTTTTTTTTTTTTTTTTTTTTTTTTTTTTTTTTTTTTTTTTTTGGCGGTCTTCCGCGGGTTCTCCAAACGCCTGTTGCTTATAAGCGGCCGGAAAGTTGTTTGCGGTCACGCGTTTCGGTTCGATCGCTTATCGCTTCACTGCATTACTGCGCCTTGTAACGCGATGACGGCGGGTTCGTGACACCGCGTGATTATAAGTGAAGGCGAGAAGAATATAAATAAGGGGGCAGGCCGGGACATTGGCTCCGTCTCTGCAAGCACGGCCGGATCTGCGGGATGACGCTGCAATGACGTAATACGGGTAACCCGGTTCGTGCTTGGTACCTGTTAGGTTTCCTCACACCTCACTCTTGTCTGTCCATCCGTATACATATGTGGGAACGGGACTCGTGAAAGCGTTCGATCACTTCATACCTCCCTAATCGTGGCGGCTTGTAATTCGATATCTTCGGGTTGGTTATTTTCTCCGTCAAAATGTGGGTGCTTGTTGCGTGTGTGGCGACTCGGATTGTGATGCATTAAGTGCCGCGTGAAAGTTCTAGGTCACCGACGTTTGCTTTCAGCCGTTCACAACGTATAGACGTCCATGACCGCGCATTTTCATTAGCAAAAACGCAGTTCTAGGGTGTACCGTCTTTTATAGGTATGTCCCCGACCGCTTGAAGCCACGCGAAATTCTGAATGTAAGGCGTGTGCGAAATTGCGTCTTCTAAAATCGCAGAATGCCCTGAACCCTGTACCCTGCGGTGTGGCCAAGGAGGCCTTTCTTTTTTTTTTTTTTTTGATTGGGTTGTATTCCGAACGCGTCCTTAAACATTGCGCATCATTTCTGACTGCGTTTCCCTGTTTGTACCAACAAAAGGAAGTCAGCATTAATGAGCAATAAAAGCGAATTACAAATGATTGCTTCAAAGCAATATTTGAACAAATCGTTTTGGGGTTTAGTTTTTTTTAGAAGCGATATGACACGAGCGCTTACGTTTCTTGCGAATGCTCCCTACTCCTGCCCCCGGCACTGTAAAATAATTTACATCCCTAAAAGTGAAAAAGGGTGTGAATGTGTCTATAACTCACACCCTAACAGCCATAAAGAGTCAGCCAAAAAGTTTTCACTTTTAAGGGTGTAAATTATTTTACAGTGCGTGCAGGGTAGCCAGCCCAAACTACCTCTGGTTAACCTCCTTGCCTTTCTGTGTATCCTCTCTCTCTTTGGCGAGGAAGATTGTTGCAGGTGTTGAAGCGCAACGAGGGAAGTCCTAAGCAAGTGCACAATGATTGGCCGTGTAAGCTCTCCAATGAGCGAACATTTGATTTGCTCGTATTGCACAATTCCGATGTAAACATACGTTGCAGTGGATTGTCTCAGGGCGCATACCAGTCATCTCTCCCGCGTCCCCGATCATCACTTGGCGTTCTTGCCTTCGCAGAGACATCGTGCCACGTTTTCTGAAGTGTATCGTCACCAATCCAGATTGTCTTCCATCAGGATACACCCCAGCAGCAAGGCCTTCATTCCCATTGTGGTGCCTGCAACAGCCTCAGGTGCGCCAAAGTATTCCGGGTGTAAAGAAGAAGGCCAATCACCCAAAAATAGCTGTGGAACAGATGACGCTACTAATAATGAATGAGACCTACGGCGACCGAATACACATCTATACCGATGGTTCGGTCTCACTTACCAGCTCTTCAGGTGCCGTTGTCATTCCGGCTACGAAAACCACGATCAAATTCAAACTGTCACACGTGACAACATCAACGGCGGCAGAGCTTGCTGCCCTGCGTGCTGCTGTAAAATACCTCCTGCAAGAGACACCTCAGAAATGGGTCATCTTTTGCGAATCTAAGACAGCGCTTCAGAGTCTGCATTTTGCCCTTTATCACAGGACTCATGCGCAGCTGGTATATGAGATAAGAGAAGACCACCATCAAGCTATCGCTAAAGGGCATGCAATTATGTTTCAGTAGCTACCTGGACACACCAGCATTGCTGGTAATGACCTCGCCGACGAAGCCGCCCGGTCTGCTCATCTGGAAGGCTGACCAGGTCCAATCCCCTTATCCAGGACCGACGCTGCAGGAACGCTCCATATCGTGGCTAAAGCTATGACACACAAATATATTGGTCTTCTCCCAACCTCCCCAACTGTCATCTTCACAGAATTGAGCCATCCTTAAAGCTACAAGTACCATCAAACGCTTCCCGCTCTGAGGCGACGGTATTGTGCCGCCTCTGGCTTGGGGTGGCGTTTACAAAGGCCTACTCGTTCCGCATTGGAATGGGGGATACACCCATGTGCGACTCTTGTGGAACCAGAGAAACGATTGAACACGTCTTATGTCTCTGTCCCCAGTACGACGTCAAGCGTGAAGCTCTCCGGACAGCATTGAACCGGCTCGACTCTAGACCAATTTCAGAAATAAAGATCCTTGGACCATGGCCGTATGCGTCGATGGCACAGAAATCCACGAAAGCGTTGTTGCAATACCTCAAGTCGATAGGTCTTGGCGACCGTGTACGTGTAAACTCGGTGCGAACCTTTTAATGTGTGTACTACTAAGTGGTTCGTTATGAGAAAGGAAGGTTGGCGCTATCTTCTGCAGCCCTTGAGGCAGCACGGCTCAGTGCCAATTCAAATGTGTTCAATTGTCCTCTCTCTCTCTATCTCCTCTCTCTCTCTCTCTTTTCATCGTTATCCCCCTGGTCCAACAGTGCAGGGTAGCAAACCGGACGTGCGTCTGGTTAACCTCCCTGACTTTCCTCTCTTTTATTTCTCTCTCTCTTCCACGTGCACTCAGTGCTCACTCTCTCCCTCTTTTCCTTTTTCTATTACCCTTTCTCTTACCCCAGTGTAGGGTAGCAAACCGGACGCTCGTCCTGTTGGCCTCCTTGCTTTCTCTCTCCCTCTCACCTCGCTGCCATTGCAGTGTCTTAGCCGTAGCTACGAAATACACTTAGTGTCGGTTCGTTTGAGCTTCCGGCATTCCCTTTAAAATCATTCCGATGCGCGGCGTTTGCTGTTGAAGTGCCACAGAGCCGCTTCGTTTCGAACGCGACACGTTCGGTCGCCACTCGAGCGTCGTAATTTTGATAAACCGCTCGAATTAATTCTCTCGGCCTTCGTTCAATTGCCGCGGCGGCGGCGGCGTCCGTGCCACGTACACAACCGCGTCCTTGTTCCGGAATGTTAAACTGTGCAAATTATGCATCGACATTCGTATAATGCCGCCCCGCGGGCCGCGCGCGCGGTCTCATCCGAAGCGGCGCCACCGGAACAATGTTCGCCGCGGAATGCATAATACAGCCGCGGAGAAGAGGGACCCGGCGCGGTGTGTATAGTTTTGTACGAGAAAACCGCAGTCCACTTCCACGGCGTGTGCGACTGCGTCGTCGTCATCGTCGTGTTGGTTTTGATTGCGGACCTAGATTGTTTTCATAAGCCGCCCTCGTCCGCATATATTGATGTATGCACAATGGCCTGGCATCCGTTCTGCCGCGGACTTCGTGCCCCCCCCCCCTTTTTTTTTTTTTTCGACTTCGCCCCCTTTCTGTTCTTCGCGTTCTTTTTTGTATTTCGTTCCTTCTTTCTTTATGCTAACGGCTTCTCATATCGGTTCCCTATACGGTGCCGCTGTGGAATAATTCATTTCGCGCTCCCGAGTTATGCGGCTGGCATCGTGGCTTGTTTATTAGAGCCTGCGCTCTCTTCTGCGGCGGTGCGCGCGCGATGTCGACGCTCGTCGTACGAGAGGCATCTTAGCGCGAGTAATATATTCGCGGTGCTTTTGATACGAGGTTGATGCGCCGCCGCGGGCCGAAATGAGCAGCCGGGTCCTTCTATATGCTTCGCCTCTCACTCTCATCGCATTTTCTCTCTCTCTCTCTCTCTCTCGCAGATCCGCCTGTCTTTATTTTTATGCCTACCTGTATACTTTCGTAATGCTTATGCATATTGTCGACCTCACTCAAACTGGTGCTGCCTCGAGGAAGCTTAAAGCTCATCTCATTGAGGGGAACGCGAACGTTTTGGACTAATTGGTGGCGTTGATCCGTATAGTTCCGGCTAATTATGCTTCGATAGCGCCTGCGCGTCTTCGATAACTACTTAGGGCTTGTTGATGATGTTGGTAGCTCTTGTATAGTTTGTGCATGCTCCTGTGTCCTGTCGGTCGTGTGTCTATTGGTGATAAAGAACCACCACGGGTCATCAAAAAAAGAAAAAGAAACCTATAATCCGCAAGACTATTCTAATGGAAAGTTATACCAATCGCTACAGTCAATATTACGACGTAGTCAGGCCGCTCAAAGAAAGCGCACTGTTGCTATGTATGAACGACTTCGGGGGTTATGGAGACAGAAGGAAATAGTAAGAGGCCCGGGGGAGATGTGTTGCAGTTTCGGAAGGAAGGGATCAATGTGAATGCGGAAGCTTGAATCTCGGAGAGAAGATGCTGGTAGCTGCGTTCAACGGTTACAAACAAACAAGATATCACAAGAGAGCGAAGGGCGAGTTCGCTGCAGAGGAGGAATATCTTTGTGACAGCAAGCAGTGATTAGTTGACGCTATATAGCTGCAGTTCCCGTAGCCCCAGCATTTAGCACACCGCGATTTGGCATCACGTGACGAAAAGTTATCGATCAGCATTGCTTAAGGCGTAGTCGTACGTCTGAAGAATATCCTCAAGAAAATCAACGACTGTCGCCTTTCTAGCTGCCGCAAAAAGAGGTCAAGATTGGTGGGTGGTCCGTTACTTCGGCGCACAATGGCACGATTATTGCAAGCAGAAAACGCTCGCTCCTGACGCTTGAAACAGTAGTCTTTTTTTTTCTAACTATTGTTAGAATGTTATAACATCACGTGTTTGTGCTCTCGTGTTCAAGTGCTAGCCTGACTCTTACGTGGGGTTTTTCTGCTGCTTCATTTTTTTTTTAATTAATCCAGCTCGCCTTTGGTTCCAGCCCGTTGCGTTTCAGCTCTTTTTCTTCCGCCTAAAGTTATATAGGAGGGTGCGGAGGACATATTTCTTTCGGTATACTCGCCGGCTCCGAAAAGTTCGGGCTTTACGGCGCCATAAATGTGGCCTAGAGGATAAGTGCCATATATGTTATATATACGTATATGCGAGTCCTCCAGTGTCCTCACATTGCACCGCCCTCGGCGTTGCATCCGTGCCGACTTGTTAGCTCCGTTCTCTTCTTATTCATAGTTTCTTTCTACATTTCTTTCTCTTTTTTATTTATGAGAAGCGAGAAAGTTTTTACGGGACGGCGTTTGCTTCGTCTGAAGCGTGAGCGGCCTCTTGGCTCGAGTCAAGCTCTTCGTTATGTTTACAGCGCTGAAACTTTTCCTACCG